>NW_020654748.1:20481209-20508033 GCF_003589595.1 Hyposmocoma kahamanoa
TTGTTGGAGCAAATTGGATACTATGGAGTATTTTCCTTAAGTTCTGTATTATATTTGTTTAGCATATTATACGGAATATATTACATTCAAGATCCCAAACTGTCAAAACCCGAAGAAAATGCAGAGGTTTGTATTTATATACCTGTGTACCAGATGGGTTATTTCCAAAAGTTTTCTATTGAAGTAAATATTTTGAAATGTTGTTATTATAGGGTAAAGGATTCCTTAAATCATTCTTTGACCTGAAGCACGCAAAAGATACTGTAACAGTTGCTTTCAAAAAAGGACCAAACCACCGAAGAATTAAAGCTATTATGGTATTAGCTGGTATAATATTCATACATGGACCAGGCTTCGGTAAGAAACATTTACGTACACAGCCACAAAACAAGTAAGAACGCGTATGATGATACTTCTGTCGAATGGTAGTTAAGACCACCAACAAACTCACAAAAAACCAGTGTTAACAGTGTAACTTTAGTCCAGTAAGCAGCCACCTCTATGCCCCTATCCGTTGCCTTTAGCAGGTTTTCGCGGGTGCAGCTGGTCGGACACAGTGCGCATGAGAGCAAATGAGACATAATTTGTGTGGGGGATTCGCAAGCACATTGATTTGGAGTCGGGTTAATATATCCCCATTCCACCATATTGTCTCTATATCGATAATCTTGTGACCTGAGACGATTTGGCGATTTCCATAATGACCACAGCAGCTCGTGTCCCGGGGAAGACTTTCGGCTGGGTTAATAAAATGTAGAGGAGCAGCGAGTTTGGCTTGCCAAAGTTTGCACCTCGCCTCGTTAAGTCTGGTAGTTTAAATTACATTATTAGAGAGCATAGTTCAATTTACGTTGCCGCGGAACTATGTTATAAGGCGTTGATATTTTACATAGCATAATAAACTTTATGAATATAAAATACAGACTAGATATGAAATGGTAGCGTAAACTTCTCCGGAAGACGCGCGACCTTCGTATCTAGCTTGTACGTTACACAATGCTTACAAAAATTCGCTTGAGCTTAAGAGTATATACAAACTCAAATGAGTTTGGCAAATTCCGTATAACAATGTAAGTATTGAATTAGTCACTTTGGAAAAAATATATAGTAAAATTGGGGATATACACGGATTAGTATACGAAGTGAAAACACGATTCCTAAAAATTTTACGATAGAAAAAACGTACTTACCACGAAATTTTGCAAGAAAACCACTACATTCAATAATAATATTCATCTTTACATACTCAATTTTTCTTTTTCTATCAACTGAACTAAATAAAAACACGTACAAAAGGTACAAGATATAAATTTTTCCAATGGCTTTAAATTCGTTTGCAAAAAAATTAATAAATTCTGAAATCTAGACTCAAGCAAAATGAACCATATTAGTCCGGCAAAATTGGAATTCGAGCTAAGGTAGTATCGACTATTAAATCAAATTAACTCAATAATTTTTAAATGTCACTGAAATTGAAGCAAAATATTTACTAAATAATCATAATGGTACACTTTTGTTTGTGTTTGTGCGTATTTGTGACAAGATTATGAATGTTGTATGTACTTGGTTTACAATGAGCTTCACGTACTGAAGGCGTCTAAGAGTAGTTCTGTGCACAGTTGTTGCAATTCTCAAAATTAAAATCCGGCGAACTCGCAAAACGGAACAAGACAGTGATATAGGTTAACGGATCATCACTTTTTAAGCTCATCCAATCCTCATCGCAATTGTAAATGCGCCTCTAATCATATATAGCTTTATTTTAGACCGATACCACACTGCCAGTGAGTTGCGTCATCGCAACGCTTTGATTTCAATGCACCGAGTGCCACATGAGCAATGAAGTGTCGCTACCTCTTACTTACGCACCACAGCACCCCTCCCCGTTTCGTCTCCTGGCCCCTTGTCACGCCGTGCGCCGTTTCAGCGTACCATGTGGCATGTAGTTCTAATATCCGTTGACGCGATGCGCTCCTCCTACCGCAAAATGGCGGCTATTTGGTTTCGCAAATTAGAAAAGTATTCAGTTTAAATACAAGTTTTTATAAATAAAAATTATTATTCTGCATTGCTAAATAAATACCCTCCGTACTACCAACAAAAACATTTCAAATAAAATGCAGTAGTAGTACACTGCAAATCTTGCACTTAAAAAGCACTAATGAAATTTTTGGTGTACTTGGATAAATAAGACAATATTCCGTTTGAGTGGTTCTAACGTTTACTATGAAATTACTCCTTAAAGTATGTTTATAAACATTTATATTCAGGGTCAACTTAAAAAACGCTACTTACGGTATGTTTTCAATAAATAAACACCGAAATCACCAGCCCAAACAATAACACACACGATTGTCGTGACGTATTTTTGAAGATGTTTTTTTTTTTTAAATGACAGACCCAGGCATTAAAAACTTTATGGTTTGCTAGAATAGTTACCGAAATAGCAATTAATATTAGTTCTTTTACCTGTTATAACTGCGATATCCGATAAATCGGTATAAAATCATCACCGGTACCTCTAGGTGTGGTATGCGTCTACGGCTGCATGTATCGCGTGAGCGGGTATATGTATTGTATCTTTTGTTCAGAAAGGATAATTACTGCCTTAAACACGTTTAATAGAATCTATGATAGTGCTTAAATTCACTACTGCTTCATTGACATTATCAGAGTCGGTAACAGTCATACGGTAACATCATCATAATCTGTTCTTAGACGGCAACGACGTATTGTTATTTGCCGAACTTGCTTAATTTTCACGCTAATTTTTTAGGCAATGGTCTGTAATGTGCCTGAGCCACAGCCAGCTCAGTCACATTTGTTGTGGTAACATTTTCGATGCACTGCTCGCTTATATATCTAGGACAAGTAATACCGGAAATAGTGTAACTTTCAAACAATTTTCGTCTACACAAAAAGTCTCCATCATATATAACCTTATGCCACAAGCTCGGAAATCCACAAACGCCTGGAAATGAACATGGTAAACGAGGCAATCAAAAGTACCACATTAACTTCCCGTAATAGCCTTGAGCCATTGTAATGAATTGGCAAAACAGTTCACAATCTGCAGTTACAACAAAAGGTTAAAACGAAAAGACATACTCCCGTTTTTGTTTTATTAAAAATAAGTGCGCGGAGGTCAAAGACCTCCATCTCACTTGATAGAAAGTGATGATGAGATCGACGATATAGCATGTACACCTAAATAATGCCTATTCACTATCGCCTTGAAAAGATCCAAGTTATAGCTTTCGGGGAATACGTCCGCAGGCAGGGAATGCCACTCTCTAGCCGGTCGACATATAAATGTGGAGTGTTGTAATAAGTAGGTAAAGGGGAAGAAACTCAGCGAAGAGTTCGCCCGCGTTGAATTGACCGATAATCAGCACACTGATTGCAAATGATTCACTGTAGTAGTAGAGCTCCTTGTGAAAGAGTTCATCCAGGGAAGTACTGCGACCTAATCTATTTCTGCCGCCAAGCAGTAATGTCAGCATTACTGTGTTCCGGTTTTGAAGGGTAAGGTTACTGGTGCAATTACAGATACTTGTCAACTTATGTCTCAGAGTGACGGGCGCAGTGGCAGTGAGCCTCAGATCTTCGCGATTTAAAGCTCTGATTGGCACTGCAACTGTTATGGATAGGCGTGTGTCCCGTCATTGATATTATAATAAAAAAGTTTATAACTCCTTGATATATGCAGTAACGTGTTTCTATATTATGTACACAAAATTAATAATGCTCGGCAGCATGGAAAATGATTATACATTTTAATTCACCATTCTGTTAAAATTACTGCATTCACATTTAAACGCTTCCGAGAAAAGAAGGGCGCCGAAAGAGCACTGTATTGTTGTATTTAATTGCTAATGAAGTTTATAAACATCCATAATATCTATTTTATTGAATATCATGATGTTTTTACTACTATCATGGACCAATAACTCAAGAGATTGCTAATCGTGATACTAGATGGCGCAGTCGGGTATTTAGTACCTATTGGTACACAATGCAAGGCAATGCAAGGCACAGGCAATGTGAGCATTAACTGCCACCGTGGCTGAACGGTTACCATGCTTGCCGGCAAGGAGAAATATTTGTATTCATTTAAGCACATTATTTTAGCAGTATGTGTGTGCGTCTGTAGGTGTGAAAATGTGTGAATAAATGTGAAGGTCTGTAAAAGCGTAATTTGTGTTTGTAGTGTAAGAACGTACAAGTGAAACCGTTTTATTATTCGATTCGAAAAATAATAATAAAATAAACAGAAATGTTTTATAATTCATTAGTTTATCTAGGTTGTGATCTGATTGTCTTTTATTAAAGTAAAATAGACGAAAGCTTAATTACAATTTCATCTGATATTAAACGAAGATGTGGCCGATAATTTTGTGTGGCGGTTCGACGCCTGAGCGGTGATGCTGCGTTGTACTACATAGAAATTAGAACTATATGCAACATGGTGCGTTGAAACGACACGAGACGACGGAACGCGTGCGCGTCGGACAAGGGGTCAGGTAACCAAGCGAGGAGGGGTGACGTAACGTTGTGACGATGTAACGCACCAGCAGAGCCCGTTTGCATCGCTGTTGCACTCTAAGAATTTCGGAAAATACCGATTAGTGTATTTCATTATCATATGGTCAACTTTGCAGACTCAGGGTCGTATTCTAGAACTCTACTCAATGCTCAAGTCAGGATTTGAGTATGGTTTCAAGCACTCGAAATCATACTCAAGTACCTGCCATTAGGGTCGTATTTCCAGTGCTTGTGTTTCCAGTGCAATCCTGACTTAAGCATTGAGTAGAGTTCTAGAATACGACCCTACGACTTAAGTATGTCCATTACATTCCAAAAAAAATTTACACGATAACCTTGCGACATCGCTACGCTGTCAGTGCGTCAAAGCTGTCTGTCATATCCTACCAACTTTTTCCCATCCGATTATAATATTCCAGTGAAAACCTTTCTGGGAGATTTCACTGTCGCAAAATTTCCATTCCGCACAACAATTTGTCGAAACAACCAATATTAATCGAAGGGTGTGAAATTCTAGAAGCAATTTGAGGATGACTTATTGGGAAATCATTGATCATGCGAAGTGTGATCCATGAGCTTTACTTAATGCATTTCTTTTTTGCAGGAGACATGTCAATCCGGTATTTGTACAGTCGATATCGATTCAGCTGGGACGCTGTTACGTACAGTTTTTACAAGACGTTTTACATCGTTATGCATGCGATTGGTACATATAATATAAATTATTTAAAATACAATATAACTGCACTGTAGCTATTGACACCACTTGAAGTGTCTATAGCTGCAGTGGATCATTTTAGAAGTAAAAGTGATATTGTCCACTTTGTGAAACACTGTTATGGGTCTGCACATACGAACAGCCCGAATAGGACCCTAAAATGTTGATGTTTGTTCGGAGAATCCAGGGTAAGATGAAGAATTTTATGCAAAATACATAGGCTTAACATTTGCCTACGACTTTAAAAATTTGATCGTATTAAATTGGCGACAAGGGCAATTAGGGGAACAGCTTATGTCGTAGTCCACATTATGCATTGACACAAAACACATTATATTCTGTCCTAATCGATGCGGTATTATGTCGTATATTTACAAAGATTTCATTAGATAGATAGATAAAACGTTTATTGTATTACATCACACACACAACAATTATAATACAGGAAATGGATTAAAAGAGAAACACACAGAAATCAAAATTAAAGAATAAAATAAGAACAAACAACAAGAAATAATTTTTTTTGAAAACACACGAAAACAAAATACTAACCCAATTTTCAATAGCTTGCGTGTGCTGCAGTAAGCCAAATAGGTCGTAGCGCGTTGCGGAGCATCAAAAACAAAAAAAGTGTGAAATAGATGACGTAGATTCTGAAAAAAAAAATTTGCTACTTTTTAAATAAATTTAGAATTCATTAAAAAACATTCACGCCTATCCGCGCACATCAATTTGTTTAATGCTACTTTTACGTGGTAACAAAAATTCTTCATTGGAAATGAGGTATTTGCATAAGTTACAAATAACAATACTCTCATTTTCAGGGGCTCTGGTGTCTGTAGCGATTTTTAGCCGAAAATTCCAGTGGGATGACTCTGTGTTGGGTCTTATTTCTACCGTCAGCAAGACAGCCGGTGCATTGGCTACTGGTTTGGCCCAGAACAGCTTTCACATGTATTTAGGCAAGTCGTTTTTTAACGTAAATTTTGACTGTTCGATGATAATGTCCATTGTGTTAAAAGGTTTCCAGTTTAACTTTAATAAAGAGCATTTAATTTTAAGGGACCCAAAATATTTGGATATGATGCTTTTTGTACGCAAAAGCGCCTATGAAAAGTGAGAATGTGGACGAAAGTGTACAAGCTAGTGTAGAAGACGTTATATTGTTATTACTAATAACCTTTTTTCTTTTTTTTTTTTTTTAGCCTTGCAATAAAAAACTGATTTATATACAAAAAATAAACCGCAGTGCCTGCTTATGAATTGATTTATAACACTTATCTTTTCTAAATTTAATGCCAGAATGAAAAATAAGTTTTATGTAATAAAACCTGCACAATACGCACATACTATTTAAAAAGTATAGTTTGTTTTTCTGTTTTTCAGCTGTAGTAATTGAGACATTCAACGCGTCATCCTTCACAGCATTACGATCCATTTCCTCCAAATTGGCCGCTAGTGATGAATTGGGTAAATTTTCAATGCTCCTATAGTCTTATATTCTAAACTTTAGGCAAATGATGTTAGATTTCATTTTATGTCATTTTAAATGAATTTAAAAAAATATCTCTTAACGGATTTTACACAATTTTGCAAATCAAGTATCAATCAGAATCTTACCATCAATATCAGAACCGTACAATAAGACTTTATGAATATGACAACTTGAACACTTCCCTCATTCGTTTGTACAAAAATTGTGCAATATTAAAGCAGTACTAAAGGAAATTATAGATTCTATTTCATCGCATTACCGTCAAACAACACTATATACATCATAATGCATGAATACTGTTGCTCAGATAACATCCTTTAAGTACTGGAAAAATAAATTTCTTAAATATGGTGAAAACATTGAAAATTTTTATATTCCAAAGTATTACAGATATCAGCAAAACAACCTACTCAGAAGTCGTTTTAGCCTCCTACTGATAACCAGTATTATGTAAATAGGATTATTTGTCATTAAAGTGAAAATGTTTAGCAGAGTCTTTCGGTAAAATTACCGCTTTTCCTTACTAGGTTATTTTGGTTAAGAATGAACTATTATTGCATCACATTGATAATTATTTAACAATTTACAATAATAGATATTGAATTTTCAACGATATGCCAACGCGGTACAGTTTAAATTATTTTATTACATTTTAAATTTTGAAACTACGATCAATCATTATCAAGATTTATTATATGTTTGCGGTTCTTATAGTAATCGAGGCTTAAAGCCCTATCGTTGTTTTTTCTTCTACCGTGAATTCATCTATCCTTAGTACATAAACAGTGTTTTTTTTCTTAAATGTAATAATGAAAATAGAAATAAATCTATTGCCAAAACAACCTCTGATGTCAAATATCACATCCGGAGTCGCCATCACAGTACAGTACTCAGTTAATTCAATACACACAATTTCAGGTAAGATGACATCTATATTCAATCTGACTGAAGTAATAACGTCGATGAACTTCGGCCCCTTATTCTCGTGGATGTACATGATGACGCTTAAATTTAATCCCAGTTTCGCTTATTACGTCAGCGCTGGGATTACAGTGGTTGCCGTATTCATCTTTGGGTAATGCTCTTATCATTTATTTCTAGTCATCAATTAGGTAAAAACAAATAAAAAAGTTACTAAGGCCTGACAATGTTTGTTGTCCACCATAGTTTCACATGTTACAGTTAAATCAATTGTTTTCGCAGATGGTTCTACAAAGTGCACAAAGAAAGTGTGAAGAAAAAAAAATCGATAGAAATTGACAATTGTGAAGATAAAAATGATGACAACGATCGGCGGAATTCAAATACAAAGAACACAGAAGACCATGTTACATGCAATATTGAACTAACAGGTGAAAGTATTGTCATAAGCTGATTTAGTTGAATTAGTTTTATTGTTTCAAATTTTGAAACAATAAAACCAATTGAACTAAACGAAATTTGTTATTGTGGGTTTTTTATTTTGATCTTATATAATAAACAGTTTTAATATGAGAACCTATATCATAATCCTGCAAACGGATTCCTTTTAAACTTCCCATTGAACGCTGTGTCCATATTACTAGGTACATACAATTTTCAATAAAGAATTTTGACAGTTTGTATAAGTGTAACTGTGACAGAATAAATCTTGGACAAAGCTTTAGCATTTTTGGAAACCAGCTTTTACGAAGGCTCCCAAAATCTTATATACAACCCTGAACTTGATCACAAACTTCAATATTATTCAACAATGAAATTTGTTAAATTGAAGATACTAATGGCAAGAATTTCGATTTACTTTGGTTTGTTGCTAAAAAAGTATGTAGTAGTTCCTTATCTTCAAGATTATTTTCAACATAAGACATAATACCATATTTCTTGCAAATAAATCGATTCAATTTGATCCGATTCAATTTGCAAATGTTGCCCCGAAGTACTACAATCAACAGAAAAACTACCGCGGCAATCCTCAATTAAGTAGCAAAATCTCTTCTTCAATTCAAGATTTCTCCTCATAATTTAGTCTCGCAAACGTCTTGTTTCTACGAGGCAATGAACAGTAGCTATAGTTAAATGTAATAATCTCCACATTTGCGTACGTCGTCGTTTTTCTTTATGACCGGAACTCCAATAAATTTGGTAATCCGAATAAATTACGCTATGAATGGAATCATCCTCCTCGAGACGCACTAATTCCCGCCAGACACGCGCGCAATACTAGCGGCACCGTTCGTGCTCGCACATAAACCGGTTCATCATCATTCAGCTGTAGTCTGATCGGCTGCTTATAAGTACCTAGTTTATTACTAAATAATCTAGGGAATTCCTCAAACAATTTGTTCACAAAAATATTCTCCGTGATTTCATTAAGGTTTACTAATGTTATTTTCAAAGGTTCCAATTGATTCTGAATATCATTATTTTGTCTTTAAAAAACTTAGTAAATACAAACCACACGCTATCGAACATGGCTTCTCCTACAACTGTTATCGATAATAACGTCTTCAATGTGTCGACAATATCATTCGGTACAATGTATTGATTCACGCTGGTCAATAAATGTTTCGAACACGAATTCTCCGACCTATATCGGCATTTTATTTAAAATGCACTATTTGTACAAAATAGAAAATAAATTAAAAAAACCAAGTTCGACGCCAATAAGTCGTAAGTTAAAGGCCTGAGTTAAGCACAGAACGGATTATTTTATAATGTAAGTAAATTTCGTGTTACTGATATTACTCCCCATTGTCACAGTAAACAGAAGTGTGACTGCCAATTACTATTAATTACTATTATTATAAGAAAGTTCAATTTTTATAATTTTTTATCAGCCGATATACAAAACAATAAATACTCAACAAATAATTATTAAATTTAAATTTTCTTAATTAACAATTACTTGTGCAATGTAAGGAACATTTACTTATTATTTGATAAGCATCTGCTTGTTGAACTGATAGAAATGGCTATTAAAACTGTAATAAATTAATAGTAATGAAATGAATTTTCAGCAGCAAATACTATTTAGAACATTATGGAAGACGAAATAGAACCTAAGTCTGAAACACCTAGAAAAACCACTATGAAACAAAAATACCAATCTCTCATGGAGAATATAACTATTGAACCAGTATTAGTGTGTTCAACAATACCCATTGCCCTGTCTAGACTTGCAACACAAAATCTAAACTTGGACAAAGCTTGTCGAGTGAATTTGAAGTATGGAGATGAAATCTGCGACGCCCTCGTTGCAAGAAAAGGGGATGTGTATAAGACAGAAGAAGCAGCAGTTCAAGAAATCATTTCCGGAATGGAAATTTGGCAAAGTGTTTTATATAGAGCAGTGCCGTGTTTCTTAATCCTGTTTGTGGGAGCCTGGAGCGACAGAACTGGAAAAAGGAAAATATGCATTCTACTACCAATTGTGGGAGATTTACTTGCGTGTATCAGCAATATTATCAACACCTACTTCTTTTACGAGCTGCCACTTGAACTGTGCATGTTTATGGAGGCGTTCTTTCCTTCTTTAGCTGGAGGATGGATCACAATGTACATGGGAGCATTTTCTTATATAGGTGACGTATCCAGTGAAGAAACCAGAACATTTCGTGTGGGTATAGTTAATCTGTGTTTCACAGCAGGTGGTCCCATTGGAATGGCTTTAAGTGGAGTATTGTTGCAGAAAATTGGATACTATGGAGTATTTTCCTCTAGCTCCATTTTATATGTATTCAGCATACTGTACGGAATATATTATATTGAAGATCCTAAACTGCCAAGAACAGGAAAAGTTGTTGAGGTTTGTATTTAATATGTACCAAATGAGTTACTTCGAAAAGCTAGTAAACTTCAATGGTTTCCACATATATATTCCCTGTCCAGCAGATTAAGCTCCACAGAATATGACGTGAACTTGCCGATGCTAGTACTGCTAGACTAGTTTACTTTAGTTACTTCCATAGTATAATGTCTTACGAGATTCTCATGTGGAGTAAAGCGGCAGATATTCAAACCATATTTGTATTGCAAAAACAAGCAATTCGTTCTGTGTATCGTTTAGGCTCTCGGGTTCTCTCAGAGAAAAGTTTAAGGAGACTGGTATCATGACTGTGGCATCATAGTACATTTACTCAAATATTTTATATGCCCGTAAAAATATACATAATTTCAATAAGAAAGAAGATATCCATGATATTAACCTTAGAGCTAAGTCCAAACGCATGTCACCACGATTTCGTTTAACGAAGGTAAACGACTTTTTTATGGGGAACTGTATACGTTTTTACAATAAGATTCTGGAGCATATATTAAGATTATCATTTCCTAAGTTTAAAAACTACATTAAAAATGCTATGATTGAAAACTAATATTACAAAATTGAAGACTACGTGTTAGATAAAGATGTATGGAAAGACGACAGGGCTCCAGAATTCTCACAAATTTTATTCAAAGTGTATTCCATAGCGTTAAAGTTAATTTGAAGAGAGAAATTCTTAAAGTTTCTTGCTCGTTCTTCTCAGGGAAGTCAGCGTAGTGAACGAGCAGTAGCTTAAATGTGACGTTTTCAAGTGTAAATTTATTTTAACTATAGAATAAATGATTCTTTAATTTTGAGCTCTTTTCCAGATAATAATGATTTGAAATGGTTGTTACCGTTGCAGGAAAAAGGATTTCTTAAAACATTCTTCGATCTGAAGCACGCGAAAGATACTGTGACAGTTGCTTTCAAAAAGGGACCAAACCAGCGGAGAACTAAAGCTATAATGGTATTAGCTGGTATAGTGTTCGTCGATGGGCCAGCTTTCGGTATGTAACACAAATATTCAGTACAAAACAATAAGAACATGCACAGTGATACGTTGGTCGGTTGAAAATTCAAGTTTGTTTCATCGTCAGATCGTACACGATCGCCACTCAAAATCTTTTTGGTCGCATTGGCCATCTGTTCTATGAGCAATGTCCAAAGCCCTGCTCACTGCTAATTAAGTTGAGCAATGGGTTGGACCACGTTGGTTACGTCATGTGGATATCCTAATTTCTGATTTGATATCGTTAAGTTATTAGAGATAAAAACAAATGAACTTTATTGGAAGTATCGCTGACATTCAAGTAACGTAATGTAATAATATCTATGTAAGTGGTATGTGAGAGAAAGTTTTCTAGAGTTTTCTTTCTTAAATAGACATGCCCTTTATAAACGCATAAAAAGAATCCCAAATAAACTAATTGTAGAAAATGTGCACTGTATACATTGACTTACAAATAAATGGACGACGGGTCTAATACACAAACAACGAAAGAAATATCCCAAGTCAACCTATTTAAACGTAGTGACATGTAAAGGAATATGAAAAAGCTAAAACGTTGAATTTAAATTGTAATGTCATCGCAGTACTGTCTAATTTTGCTTGCTTCGCTGTCAGTCGAACAAATGAAGACTAAAGCGTGAATGACGCTCTGTATACGATTTTAACGCCCTATAAGTTCGGACACTTTTTAGCGTGGACCCGACGTCCATATAATTGTAAGTCAATGACTGTATATTATAAGCTCCTACTATATGTGCATGAAAATTATAGTAAACTATTAGGAGACATAAAAAAACTGACATTTAAGAAAATTACAGCTGAATTAAACAAATGACTAATTGTGAAATATTAAAACAGTGGAAGAGAAAATTTCTAAGTATAACAGTGGTAATACAACGCAACAAGCAATTTTGAATGCATTGGTTGTACATTGGCTGAATAAAAGAACTGTACTGTAATAAAACCTTATTGTGATACCTATTCAAAGCAAATAAACTTCAATTTAATAGGACTACATTGTGGGCATAAAGCAACAGAAGTAATTGGCGACGAGTGACGTACTCATTCTGAGAATAGTAGCTTACAATTGTATAATGATCATGATGAACGCAGAGGAAGCTCACAATCCCGCGTATTACTATAGGCTACTTCACCTATATAATATAACCTTAAGGACTAACATACATACAATATAATATGACAATAAAATAATAAATAATCAACTAATCTACACGTATTGTACTAGTCGGCGACGTGTGGCGCGCTCTGGTGTCAGGTAACCGGCCGTGGAATCGCGAATATATGACACCTTTCGGCCAAAACTCTTCCTTCACGAAGGCCGACAGGTGTCCAGTCGACACTCTCACCACAAACGAATTAAAATTTACGTTGTGGCGGGACTCCAACCTCCTCGACAAACAACCTCCTCGAAAAGCTCGACCCTCAGGGTGTATTTGGCTTTTAGGCTGATGTACTCCAATATCTCCTCTGACTTCGTGGATGTTAATGTAGCAGCGTCGTCGGTGTTGCCGAACGCAGCAAAAAGTCCGATCCTGTCGGTGCTGTGCCATACAGGTTACGGCTGATGGGCTTCCTCTTCCTCTTCACCACCTTTGTAAAGCCGTCCTCGTCGCATTGATCCATCTGTTTCTGGTGTTTTGCAACTTCGAAGACAGGCACACGGGGATTACTTTTACTCTTAGCCGATTGCCGCCTCTCGAGTTTCGAAGTGGCGGGTCGGCTGGTAGAAGCGGCTACAGCGGCGTATGCACGTGCAGGGGCTGAGTCAGCCCGGGTCAGTCTCCTTCAGGAGTGTAATAACATCCTGGAAACTCTTCACGCCTCCATTCCTCCGGCGAGATGGCATCTGCTCAGCTTTGCCGAGGCTCTCGAACAACAGCATCTTGCCACTGCAAATCTCATCCTCGTTGAAGTTGGATTTGCAGATCTGCACGATACTGACTTCGGCTATGGTATTGAAGGCGTGTTGGATAAACGCCAAAAGCTCATTGGCTATGAGTTGTTGGGAACCCACTGCCTCTTACGCGCAGCGGCCTATGCCGCGCGAAACTCGAATTATTATAATTCTCACTGCGTATTGGACGCGTCCGCTTTCGAACGTGCACCGAACGGCATTCATATACTTAGAATTTTATCAAAGGCCAAGATACCATGTTGGACCCGCAAATATTACAATCAGAATGTTATCACTTAATATTAGTTTGAACTTTGAAATTAGTTGAAGAAAAAGAAATTATATTGTTTTTAATGCGAAAAAATATATCAAAGTCTTACAAAACATATTTGTTTTTGAACGTGGTACGACTTAAATATTTTAGTTTTGTTTCCGTTTGGTCATACTGCGGCTAAGTGATAAAATACGAGTAATTTTTGAGATATCATAAAAAACCATAACCCAGTTTTAGAGTATTGAATTTGTTGAATGATATTTCAGCTATGCGTCGTTACGGTTAAATTCCGATAAGTCGAACATGTTAACTAATTTTAACTATTTTTAAAAGAGAATTTTGTAGTCTATCTTTTGCTATTTAAAACGGATATTTGTTCATTTGTCACAGCCACGTTTTAGTGGACGGCAGCATAGTTTCCCCGACATTCAGACAATTATGAAATGTTGAGGTATGAAAAAGTGAGGGATTGCCTAAAAAAAATAATGAATGTAAATTTTTACCAAAAAAACTGCCAAAAAAACTAAGTTTTTGTAATTTAATCCTAAAATAACCAAATTAAGGTACTGTTTTTGTGTATGAATTTTAAAGTATTTCAGCTGTTCTTAAAAACAAGACCAAAATCATAATCGTATGTCTACAATTCTAAAAGTTTTTACTACTCGAACTTAGTATCTTAACAACACAAAAGATCGCTCCCCACTTTTTTATGTACATGACAGATATTTTATTCAATTGCCGCTAATCTTAGCTTTCCGAAAAAATATTTTTTATGTTCGTACTGCTTTTACTTCTCATAATATGATAATTTTAGAACAAACGTCTAGTAAACTAAGTATAACAAATCAAAATGGCTGCCATTCCTAGGGAGTCGAGTTTTGACCCCACATGTATGTTTTTCACATAATATTGAATACTAAACACCCCCTTAAAGTTTGTACAGTGCGTGCCCTAACACACTGTATATTTAGAAAGTTGAACGTATATTTTATTATTTATTGTTTTAGTATTGACTATAAAGCAATCTTTATAACAAAGAATTAAAACGTTCAAAATTCTTAAACTACAGCGAACGACTTCGTTCCGTTGGAGTAAGTGACAACTTTGACTTTTACAACGGGCACCCTTAATATGAACTTGGCACACAACTTCAATGTTAGAAATCTTTTGATCGTCTTTCCGTTTCATAGTCTCCTCGAAATCATGACGCGCTAACGAATATTAAAACGAAATATTAAAATCTAAGTTGTGATCAAAAGTAAATATGTACAGAGTATTCTAACTTTTTAAACTTAAAAAAATATCTTTACTGCACCTTTTTTGCCACATTTTGCCGTTTTTGGTATATCTTCGACTTTACCAATCAGAAAATAGGATTTGTACAACATTAAATAACATATCAGATAATTAATAATATACCACAAATTATTAATACAAAGATCGATTTAGAAAAACACTTAGAAAAAAGTCTTCTAGCAAACCGTGGCAGACGCTATGCCAACTAAGCCACGGAACGAACCAGCGGACTTCACAAATTTTTCTATGTGCTGTTTGTTCGATCTCTGTGTTTGGCTTTTCAGCGACTTTTTAGCCGTAGCCCCATCTATGAACTTTCCTTAGATAAAATTTATAAATCGAGCGTAACTGGAAAGTATATGAAAATAAAACCCTGTGATTGAGGGTAGTCAATTTTCATTAAGATTAACTTAATGAAAGCTGACTTCCAACACTTCACGAAACTACAACATTGTTCGTTATTCAATATATTTCCTAAAATGACAAATAATACCATTGATTTCTCTTAAGCGCACATATTGTATTGGTACTTATCTATGTGTGTCTAGATACCCTTGTGTAAATGAAAATACGAATGTGACTAAATGTAAAAGTGTGTAAAAGCGTAATTTATGTTTGAGTATAAGAACATTTAAGTGAATGCGTTCGTATTAATAGATTTGCTAAATAATATTTAATAATATAGAAAAATAAAACGTAAAAAAGCATAAAAAGTTTTCATCGTAATGATCATTAACCCATTTATAGGTCCCATTACTGGGCATTGGGTTCTCCTTTCAGGCGAGGGTTTAGGGCATTGTATTAGGGTTGGGGGACTTCACACGTTCTCCGAGGCTTGTCAACCTTCTTCGACGTGCAGGTTTCATGACGATGTTTTCCTTCGCCGAAAAGCTCATGGTAAATTTCAAACTAAATTTCGCACATAAATTCCGAAAACCGAAAGGTGCGAGCTCGGATTGAAACCCACACCCTCTGTTTGAGAGGCACTATGTGTTTTTTTAAAGTCCATTAACATATTTAGGTTGTGTTCTGTTCATTGAAATCAAAATGCAAACACTAAGTTGTTGATGGTTGGAAAGACGGAAGAAAAATAACAATGGAAGGAATGGAAGGAATCAATAAACCTCAATTACCTACTATCAGAATCGATGTCGCGAAAACTAACACATTCTTCATTTGAAACGCTACAAAATCTTGACATTGATTTGTCGTAGTTTCAAATTTTAAAAAAAGCTAATTCTTGATTCTGTGTTGTTAATATAATTTAAACTTTACACTGTTGGCATATCGTTGAGAGTCAATACCATCAATACCTATTATTACAAGTTACGACGTTATGATATTATACTGACATTTCCATCAATGTGCTGCCATCTAGCGGTTTATTGCTGAACGACGACGAATTGAAGTTATTCATTTATTTCTCCAAACAAGAAGCGACGATATTGCAGTGTTATAAGCTTTACTTTCGTTTCTTCTAACAAAAAAAAAATATTTCGAGAAATAGAAAATTGAAAATTCATTACAATAAGACTTTCCGATGATATGAATGTTCATAAGAATGACACAACCTTACCACACAAAGCGAGAATGGTGGACTGAGCTCTGATAGGTCATTCGAGACGTAGAGTTGGCACGCGTCAAACGCTAACTAACCACTTCTACTGTACTTATTGTTACTTATTGTTGTTAACATACGACAGTCATGACGAAGTTTTGAAAAAGTTTATTATGGGTTTTATTGGTCATATCGAGTGAGTCATGTGCTTCATTAATGCAATTGCATTTTTTTTGCAGGTGATATGACAATCCGGTATTTGTACAGTCGATATCGATTCAACTGGGATGCTGTTGCGTATAGTTTTTACAAGACTTTTTACATCATTATGCATGCCTTAGGTAAGTTTATTGTCATTTTCCGGCTCAATCTATGCGCCTCGATAGTAAAACTGACCTGCAGCTTGATTTTGATTGCCTCTCCCGATCGGAAGGGTCGAGACACATAATTACGATTCGCAACTGGCCGATCTGAAAGTTTTGACATTTCAAATCGGAACTATAGTTGATTTAACTCACAAATTAGGAAGATATAGTAGGAATCAGGTTCATCTTCTCGCTCAGAAACCCATAAATTTCAAATGGCAATACTCATACACATACACATTTTCAGGGGCTTTGGTGTCTGTAGCCATCTTCAGCCGAAAGTTTAAATGGGACGACTCCGTGTTGGGTCTTATTTCCACCATCAGCAAGATAGCCGGTGCATTGGTTACAGGTTTGGCCCAAAACAGCCTTCATATGTATTTAGGCAAGTATTTTTTTTATTAATTTTGACTGACTGATTTCAGTCACCAATGATTTAAAAGCTTCGAGCATTTAGTAATCGATGGTATTTAATTAAACAGCATTTGATTTTAAGTAGGGAATCCAATATATTTTGGGATATGCTGATTTTTTGGTCACTATAGCACCTATGAAATTAAGAACGTGGACGAATGTGTACAAGCTCCTGTAGATGTTCAGTATTGGTAATTACGCGCCAAATAACTGATTTATGGGCTAAAAGGAATCCCTTAAATTGTTCCTCTGATTATTAACTGACTTATAATACTTTTCTTTTCTCGCTTTAATTCAAGAATAAATAAAAGGGTTTATAAAGTTTACGCATTATGCACACAGTGTCTGCAAAGTTTGTTTTTCTGTTTTTCAGCTGTAGTAATAGAGACGTTCAACGCGTCGTCCTTCACAGCACTACGATCAATTTCCTCTAAATTGGCCGCCACTGATGAATTGGGTAATCATATTAGATTTCGTTTTATGACATTTTAAACTTGTAACGGTGTGACCTCCTTACACCGTCATCTCACCTCTTTGTATCGCCTCTCTCCGCTTGTATCCTATCATTTTTTATTTTACATGTATTTGAATTTTAAATTTGAACTGTTCCATCTTCCTTCACTTTCTCATTTTGTTTTCGTACCACGGTCACTCCCAGCTCGACCGCCACAACAGTCGGAGCTGTTTCAAATTCCTTCGAATAATCGCTAATTTTGGTTCTTTACTACGTTTATAATGATTAAATAAGCTAAATCATGTGTAATAAATTATATACCTACAGCCTTCGTGTATCTATATCTGTAATTCAGTTACTCGGCCCATTTAGGGGTAAGTGCCTTAATAATAAAGTGTAGGGAGTGTTTTATACTGTTGTACCTGTTTTTTTTTTAAATTTACCTTTTTATTGTTTCAGTCCTTTCTTTAAACTTTACTTCTTTAATAAATTTTGTGGACCGGAAGTTTCCCGTTTCATTGCCGTGAACCTGTTCACGGTTAGTCAGGGTTACAACCCTTTCAAACTTATTTAAAAAATTCTGTGAACGACATTATTCAATTTCAAAAATCAAGTACTAATTAATTGGAATCGTTATTCAGTAATTTCTTTGGACACAGATCTGTTCAGTACCAATGTTGGCTCGATTAGACATTGGTTTACTGATCAATTTTTTACTTAATTGCTCTTATTGTTCTATTCTCGTGAATAATAGTGTGTGCAATTAATGAGGCTGGTAAAACAGTTAAACACTTTTTTATTTTCCCTACACATCTACACGTCCCTATTATGTTTTCAATTTCTAAAATTTACGTTCTTTACATTTGAATAATTTTGTTTATGTTTCTGCACACTAAAACCTATTTTTGTACTACTTGTGCAAATTTGTAATTAGTACAGTCATTTGTTGATAAAAATTTACTGTAAATCCTTGAAATAATTAATAAATAAGTGGCAGCTCAAAACATGCACACTTGACTACTTTTATTGTTCGGTTTTAAAATAACTGTACAGAACATAGTATGTACAATAGTATCTGTTAATAGAATCGCTCACTGCGTTTGTATGTGGTATTCAACCTTCAGCTAATAAATAAAGCAGATCTGGCATCACTTTATGCGTTTCTTCATAACAAAGTCAATATCCTAATAATTGACTACTATTTTGCTCTGTACATTAGCATAGCCCATGAAAAAGAGAGAACGCTGCTAAGATTTTGGGAAGTGACGACCCAATTTCTTGCATTTTATCTAGCCTTAGCCTATTGATAGTCTTAGATATTATTTTTTTAAATATAATACTGGAAAACAAATCCATTCACAAAATTGATGTCAAAATTCACTTCTACTGTCTTCATCACAGAGTCTAAATTACTTAATTTATTCAATGCTCACAATTTCAGGCAAGATGACATCTATGTTCAATCTGACTGAAGTAATAACGTCGTTAAACTTCGGCGCCTTATTCTCCTGGATGTACATGATGACGCTAAAATTTAATCCCAGTTTCGCTTATTACGTCAGCGCTGGTATTACAGTGGTTGCCGTATTCATTTTTGGGTAATGTTCAGTCAATTATTACTAGTCATAAATTTGGCAACAACCGAATTATATATGTTTTTCGATTATGAAGTATTCTCATAATGTTTGGGAATAACTGTTTCTTTGATATTTTATCATGACTCAGACTATAAAGAGATCTTTTACCAGCTACAATTACCTATCAAAAAGATATTACCGTGAATATTATAATTAGATATTTTTTGTTCTGATTTGTAATTGGTTCTGATATAATTAGATATTTTGGTTTGGTTCTGATATAACTAGATATTTTTGATTCTGTAATAATACAGTTTCGACAAAAATCTGATTATACTATGTATACACATCAAGAGATTTTATTGAAAGGGATAAGTGGAAATGGAATTCCACTTATCGCAACCAGTGATGGTGTGGTAGGGAAGAGTGGAAAAAAATCCACTTTTCCCTTCCAGGGGGGACAACTGGTAAGGGCTAGTGAAATATGCCTTTTCTTCACACCATTGCATCACATGTTACTGTTAAATAAATTGCATTCGCAGATGGTTCTACAAAGTGCGCAAAGAGAGTGTGAAGGAACAAAAATCTATAGACATTGACAATTGTGAAGACAACAAAGACAAAAACGATCAATGGATTCGAAATGCAAAGAAAATAGAAGACCCTGTGACATGCAATATTGAGCTAACAGAAGAAAAGATTATCAGAATGTAATTTAAGTCGATTGATCATATTGTAATTAATAATTGACTGCCTCTGTGGCCGAACGGTTACCATGCCGAACTGCCACGCAGAGGTCCCAGGTTCGATTCCCGGGCAGGGAGAAATATTTATATGGCCTACATTTATTTCACCAAACCAAATCCCGCAAACAAACTTTATTTGGAACTATGCATTGATATATGATAGTAGATAACAAAGAATTTTCACAGTTTGTAAAGTCTAGTTATAGCCAATCGTGGCTACGACAAGAGAACCAGACCCGAACATGGCTTTAGTTATGGTAAGCGCTTAGTGAAGCCTCACAAAAGCTTTTATACAATCTTGAACTTTACGACAATCCTCATGTGGTCAAGATCGACTTCAACATTCAAAAACACCAAAATTTACTAAACTGAGGACCTATTCTCGAAACACGAAATCCGAAATTAAGGCCGTTTTCTCTCTATGGATGATTTACAGACTTGAATATATGAATGTATGACAATGCAATTTGACAGCTTCGAGCCGGCCGTTTGACAGTTTCAAACGTGCCCGTCTTTTCGTTGATTGACTTCAAGATTAGTTCCGTAGGTCATCTGTATTGGAAAAACGACTGTAAATTCGGAATTCGTGCTTCGAAAGTAGGGCCCCTGAAGTTACTTACTGTTTACCACAAATGGTAAACAGTAAGTAACGAACCCACAGGGATTAGCTTCGTTGGGTATGTATTCGACCAATCGTTCTTAATATGTGGGCCTGGGTGAGTTTAAACCTAATTGCATTGTAATTCAATTTGGCGTTTCCCAAGGCTCTGGCTTAGCCCTCCATTATGTAGCGTATATTCTTTACTTTAATATAACGCACACATAATAACGCACACACTCAACATAGCCCAGCACTAGGGAACCCCTGTGTCACGATGCCATGGACACACACATAGACAACCACAAATTACACCCAAACTCACGGGAGAAATAAATGTAGGCCATACAAATATTTCTCCCGGTCCGGGAATCGAACCTGTGACCTCTGCGTGGCAGTCCGACATGGTAACGGTTCGGCCACGGAGGCAGGTAAAACTATAAACTGACGACAAAAAAACTACAGCCAAGTGCGATTCTCTACTGATTGTAAGCTAGGACAATAAGAAGTTTAAACAATTATAAAGTAACAACAGAATTACGGTCAGCGCTGGTGAGGTTAAACGTGTATGTACTATATCAATCCAAAACTCAAGAAATCGAGATTGGTCAAATGTACAGATGCGCGGCGATCGTCGACCGTATTTTGAATTATTATTATGATATAATAATAATGAGCTAAAAAATGTTTAAAAAAAACAATCAATTAGAGCGGAAACACGGCGAGTTTTAGCAGCGATGCAGTCGCGCAACTTCATCGATACAAACGCGCGGTTGCATCGCTACAATTGAGTTCTTCAGGCGGTTGCATTGATGCAATCGCGCGTTTCTATCGATGCTGTCACGCGTTTGCACCGATCAATGCAATCGCCTCTGAATCGCAAGCGTAGCGATGCGATCTTTATTCGAATCTAGTGTGATAGGATGTATAAGGACAGAACGTAGGTAATTCATTTTAATTGTACGGAAATATTTCATTGAAGTCAAATGCATCGGCGAGCGCCGTCGCTTAAAAATTGTCGGCAGAGACAGTGTAGCAGCGCGGCGCCCAAATCTAGTCAATAGTGTTTGCATTGCCGGTTTACCTAGTTATACAAATGAGTATTTTGGTACCACTTTGAATCTGGCTATGACATTAACTAACTTGACCGTTTTACACCCACAAGAGTTAACTTAAGGGTAACAGTAACGGAACGCCGTTCAGTGGTGAAAGTGAAATAGAGTATAGGTACTTGTAAATTTAATCTCAATAAAAGTTAAGTCAAATTGGAATCGGATTTTATTTGCCAGTCATAGTAGTTGTAAATCGTAGGTATAAACATTAAACCACAATTATTTATAAACATATTCCGTATTCTTTTCTTTTTGGCATGTGTTAAACAAATAGTATGTTGTCATGCCTAAAAATTAAAATATAAGTAAATAGATAAACAGGAAGAAAAGGAAAAATATTTTCCATATAATATATAATAATATATAATAATATTTATTTATTTAAGCCTAAGGTATTACAGCATTAAAAGTATTACAAATAACAAACATTACAAAGTTTGGCTACTTAAAATTATTAGGAGAAATATTATTATTATAATATTATTATCCTTTATTATTATTTTCAAACCAAAAATCTACAACAGACCTGAGTATCTTACCAAAAAATACACTAACCAATAACTCTATTACGCTACTACCCCGCTAGACAAATCAAATCCTATACTCAACACGGATTAGACTAAACATTTGTACTTTGAAACCACAAAAATTTAAATTTGCTTATAGTAAGAAGGATAATATATAATGAAACTATTTTTCCGGATTTAAATCGCGTATATTTGTTTTTTCAAACAAACCTACGTTTCGGGCCTTTTACAGGTCCACCGTGACATTGGGACCTGTAAAGGGCTTAAATCCGGAAAAATAATTTCATTTTCTATGTTCATATTTAAAATCACATGGCTACTTAGGTCCTACATTCATGACTCGTTCAAATTAACGACTGTACGCATTATCTTCAATATTATGATTATTAGAAATACATTGAATAAAATTATAAAATGCTAACTAACACCATATTATCAAAATCGGAAAATTTTAATTTTTAACAATTGCGCTTATATAGGTAGATGGTAGTTTACAATCAGATGAAGAGCAGTAGGAGCGTTACGAATCTGTAATAAAAATTCGTAAGTAATTAACGAACAAAAACACTTATACCACATAATTATCACTTAATACTTCTGTCATCAAAGATTGTAAAATGTATTCGTACCAATTACATACAAGTTGACGTTCGTCTTTAACGTTACTGATGACTCTAAAATTTGATGCAAGTTTTATATTTTTTATGATACCAAGTGATAGAACTAACAAGTTGTGCGCCTGTTGGTAAGCGACACGCTTTTCCAAAACAGTTGCAGTGCCACTCAGAGCTATAAATCGCAACGATCTGAAGTGCACTGCCACTGCGGCCGTCACCCTAAGACATAAGTTGACAAGTCCCATGTGCCTGTAATTTCGATCCTTCAAAACCGGAACGCATAAATGCTCACATTACTGTAGAGTTTCTGAACGAACGGAGTGACAGTTTCCAAACGAACAGGGACTGTCAGGCCGGGCGGCATGGGTGTATTGCTTAGAGGATGAAAAAAAATAAAAGAGGTGTATTGTAACGTTAAGATTTGAGCTGAGGAAAAGCACATACAAATTGTTAATCTTAAACGTAACTTATAAATAAAGAACATTGATTGATTAAATTCGTATTGTTCTAATGAAACCCGACACCTCCGACATTGGCGACGAGTGAAGAAAGAAAAATTAAAAAATTATTGAGAAATACACGAATTGCAAATGGCGTTGTCCGCGTTAAATGATATTGGGCTCTCAAGTAACGCCCAATTTGATCCATTCACGGAACCTCACACCGTAGGCAAGTGATGGAGGTCGTGGCTACGTAATTTTACATATTATATTGACGGCATCGTAGGCCTAGCCAAGAAGCAGAAAATTGCGAAGCTCTTGCACCAAGCGGGTCCTAAAGTACAGGAGATTTATGAAAACCTATTTGAAACGAGTGATACTTACAACACGGTGGTAAAAAAACTCACGGACTATTTTATACCTACAGTTAATGTGGCCTATGAAAAGCAAAATTTTCGCGCACTGCACATGATTGACTGTGAAACCGTGGATCAATTTGTACTGAGGCTGAGAAGTGCGAGTAAATTTTGCGAGTTTACTAAGCAAGATGAAATGTACAAATGAAGACCTTAAACGAAAGTTGTTGCGCAAAGGAGGCAATTTAACCTTAAATGAGGCGTTGGCAATAGCTCGAATTTTCGAATTGGAGAAACCTCCCTCTGTTTCACAAACAACAGTCGAAAATGACATTAATGCTGTCAATATGAAATGGTTCAGATGTGGCCAAGCAGGGCATTTAGCCAGAAGTTCAATCTGCCCAACTCTACAAGCCACTTGTAATAAGTGCAAAGTAAAAAGACATTTCAGTAAATATTGCAAGACAAAACATGAGTTCAACAAACAACAAGAGTTCAAGACGGGTAAGGTAGATAAGAAAAGGAAGAGAAAAGTTATAAGGTATGTATTACAGGAAGACATGGAATCAGAGGAAGAAGGAGAAAAAGGAGATTCAGATGATAGTGCCAGCGTAATTAATTCAGTTTTTAACATGAACTCGTTAAAAAACCACAAGTACCAAGTTAATCTAAATGGTGTTACGTGTGAATTGATAATTGACTCTGGTGCTGCTGTGAATATTATTGATAATACTAAATATCAATAATTGAAGAAAAAGGTATGGTTTTAAATTTATCTAAATGTACGACTTATTATACTTATGGCCGAAAACCCCTGCCAAGGCTGGGTGTGTTTAAACGTTCCTTATGTTGTCATGACACGAGTGTGAACCTCGAAAACGTAACTATGTTAGTATTTGACGGTAAAGGACCATGTTTGTTATCTAGAGAGACTTCTGAGAAATTACAATTCATAATGCAGTACCTAATTCACCGTCATGCGTGTCGCGACTGGTGCAATCGGGACTTACTCAGCTTTTGCAACAAACAGCTTTTTTTAAAACCGTTTCGTAGCGCTGATCGTCAGCAAGTCCGGGACGAGTGAGCCACTGAAAACAATACAGAACTGAACAATAAATAAATAAACAAATAAGAAAACCGATATAATAGGTAGTGTACAACTACTACAACCACTTTGCCTGGTTATACTTTAGGTATCAAAACACGTTCAAGCTATAACGGAATTATTCACAATTATATCTAAATCTGATAAATCGAGTCAAATAATGTTTGTTTCAACAGCAAATTACACTTGAAATCGTCATACTGATTAAACTCTATTACTGCCACTCGTACGACAAATCCCCTCTGGCAATAATATAAATCCAGTGGTAATGTTATAGATCAACATTAATAATAGTAACTGTAAGAGCAGTTACACACGGCTATTTTAAGCAGCGATGCAAGCGCGCAACTGCATTGATACAAACGCGCGATTGCATCGCTACACTTGGGATTTATAAGCGATTACATCAATGCAATCGCGCATTGGTATGTACATAGTTAGTCAAAGTAACATGAGTGAATTTATAACTTAAAAATCTATATAAATATTTGAATGTCGTCTACTAGTACTGCATGATTCTAATAAACTGCTTTCATGGCCGACCGGTGACCATGACAACTCTGGGTATTTATTTCTAAAAAATGCATCGAGCTAACGTGTCAGTTGGCGGGGAGATTGGAAACACCTGCACCGCTAGTAGCTCTGTTGCAATTTCGGGAGATAGAGAACTGAGCCGCATCGACCCGATAAACTTGAGAGCTCGAGGTAGCTAACATCTATTTTTACTAACGGCACTCTATGCGATTATCTGTATTTTTAGGCTCTGTAAGTAATCGGCCTCGTCATCTTGATCATTTTGTCCTCAGTCTCTGTCCACTTCGACGTACAGTCACGAATCAGCTTAGAAACAACCACTTGAAATTGTCGGTCAATAACCTCAACTTGTGTGACTTGTCGCTCCTGTAAATCTAAATGCTACACTACACACTGGTCGTAGCGTTTTATTCCCAGTAATTCCATGTACTTAGTTGGCGTGATATTAAATTAAAAATTTACGTCATGCAGTATTGGTATCTTCCCGTTAAATATGAAATGTAATCATAGGTTTTTAACAGTTTTTACCGCGTTATCGTGGATGCCATCCCATGGGGTCCACAGGAGGATAAAATCATATGTTTCATACAACTTACATACAACACGAAAAAGGAGTTCAGTTGTGGCTAACAAGCTCCAAGGCAAACCGAATCGTGCCAAGACACTTTTAGGTACTTTAAAGTGCCTTGTTCCGTTTTCTCAGTCACCTCTTTAAAACAAACAGGCAGAAACATCTCTACAATATTTCACACTCAGTCACCTTTTCTGACGCTCAACTCTTGTGATACGATTATTCGCCGATCGGATAAACTCAATGACAAAATCATCGGTGACTAGGCAAACCATCCAACGTCGCAAGCAACTTGCAACCGTATGTAGGATTCCTCCGTTGTCCCTACAAAATGTATACCAACGACAGGTGGTCGGTGCGCAGCCTGAACTGTATACCGAACAAGTATTGATAGTGTTTTGTACCTGCAAATAATAATGAGTACTTTGTCTACACGGCGCCGTCGAGACATTAAAAGGCCTGAATTCACGACAGACTACATTTTCCAAAATGTAAGTAAATTACCCGTCATATTATTATTTATATTACTCCTGATTTTCGCAGTAATAAAAAGTGTTTGTATTAAATATTGCATTATATTAACTTGAATTGAATTTAGCTTAGAAAAGTTACTAATAACAAAAGGGTATAAAAGTTATTGTTAAGATTTTGTAGCCTTTTTCGTATTTTTTGACATTTTAAATCAGCTCATATTTGTCTCAGTCAATAATATTCAACATTATTTTTTCCTTAAAAAATTGCTTGTGGAAAGTTTCCTCACGTTATAAATATAGATATAATATGATAAGCATCTACGTATTGAACGTAGACAAAT
>NW_020654748.1:20533033-20603524 GCF_003589595.1 Hyposmocoma kahamanoa
TATAATAATATTATTATAACTCTTACTGTGTAGTGGAGCACGTCCGAATCCGACCGTGCACCGCACTGCACTGAACTAATTTAAATGAAATATTGAAATTAAACTAAATATTGCCAAATTCTCCTACAAATATTCTCCCATTAGAATAACTTGTAAACGTCATAAATAAGATTATTTTGAGGTAATACGTATATATCTACTATAATTATTTGACTTAATGGTGTCCTTGTACCTGTGTCCCGGAGATGGTATCAGTTAGTAACATGTACGAGATTAGTAACGATAAATACTGTATTTTTTTGACGAACCACTTGTTGATGAATACTGTATTTTTTTGACGAGCCACTTGTTGAAGTAACTATGGTTTTTGTCATTACTGATGTCATTTATAGACACACAAAAAGTTCTCAACCTTACAATAACTTTGCTAGAACATATATTATACAGTATAATTGCTTGTTGGATTCTTTGACTCTGTATTCAGTCGAAGCATGTAGCGAACTAGAATTTAAATTTATTTGCGAATTATTTAGTAAATACAATAGAACATGTAGGTCAGTTTGACGTTGCCTACATAGAGTTTTCTGAGCTTTAAATCCTGTGGACTATGACATCTTTTTCCATAAAATGGGTACCCGATTTATCCACCTGATTTTGGTTCACTGAATGCATTCATACTTAACCAATCGTTCTTAAACTTTGCAATGTGCTGTTGCAACGGAAGCCGAATGAGCCCAAATGCGAGTATCGTGTGATCCCAGGACTGATTGCTTGTCAGAAATAATGAATTTTGAGTCGCATCCAGTCCCTATCGTTTGAACCTGAATTCATTTTTGATAGATGTTGGTACATTTTTCTGGGTTGAATAGAATAGATTGCGATGGCACAGCTTAAAATTCAAGTAAAAAATTTAAAATACTGTCATGTGTGTAGCTGTGGCATATGCAAAATAGTCTACTCAACTAATACCACATCGTAGATTACGTTGTGAAGCTGGTTTTCAGTGGACGCTAAAGTCAAATCAGTGACGGACGTATATGTCGTGAAAGTGATCTGGAATAAGCTTAGTAAATAGTTATACCCTATTTGGTAGGTAGTGTTCGGTGTGCGATTTTATGTTAAAAACTTATAATCTTTAACATACATACTAAGTTATAAGTGTGTATGTAGTGACCAAAATTAATAAGAAATAGAACCTGTTTTATTCGTAAATTTGATTACGAGATTTACCTCAACTGAGAGCACGAGCGCCGAAAGGCGCGGCTAGACGCGCGGTAGGCATCCTCGGCTTACAAAACTAGCAAGACGTAGCTTGCGTATAGAATTATTTGAAATTCAGTGTCATAGTCATCATCACATCGCATTCCTAGCTTTTCCCAAATTGTTTTTAGTTTTCCGTTATACATCACTATGTAGGGTTGACAAGCTTGAGTTGTCAAGCAATGTTCTTTTTATCAATTTTTCCCATTCACGTTCACAAACAACAGACAGTAGCTACACTTCAATTTAATAATCTCCACATAAGCATATGTCGCCGTTTCTTTATGACCGGAACTTCAATAAGTTCTTGTGCCTAATTCCGAATAATCAACGCGATAAATGGAGCCTTCCTACTCTAGACTCCCGGTAAACGCGCGCGTAGTGTCACCGATTGCGCTCGCGCTTAGACCGGTTCGTAGTTCCGGAAATAATGTATTCGTGAATCTATTCTCCATTATTTCATTGAGGTTTGGGTACTTATGTTATTTCAAAGCGAGTTACATATCACACATCACCAAATTCGTGGCTTCTCCTACAGGAATTATTAACAATCGCAACTTCAAAATGTCGACATTTTCATACGGTTTAACATATTGATTTACGCGACAAATACACTCCGACCACAGTTAAACACCTTAAACTTTTCGATCAGCCTATATTTCTGTCATAACTAAAAAAAAATCTCGGCGCCAACAAGATTTCAATGAAATACCAAGTAAGTAAATCACCAGCTACCAGTATTTCTCTCGATCATCACAATAATCGGTAATTTATAGCATACTAATTATTACAGGGGTGTATTATATTATTTGGCTAAGCTAAAATAATTTAGTATTATAAAAGGTTCAATAAACTAATACTGGGGTTTTATAGCCTTTCACGTATTTCTGACATTTTTATCAGCCCATATCCATCTCAATCAATACTCAACATTATTTCTTCCTTGTAAAAACTATGTGGTCTGTGTAAAAAATGCTTATACAAAGTTTCCTCATGTTCTAGAAATAAATGACAAGCATCTACGTATTGAACATATGCTAATGATAATTAAAACTACAATAAACAGTAGATTCCTAAACACCAAGCGTAATATTCTCTTTATAATTAATTACTTATAATATTAGAGATAGTTTTTTATTTACTGTGTACTACTAGTTTTCAGTAAAAAATACACAAAATTATATTTGATCTACTTTGGCCTATCTACAACACTTTAGTACACGTTAATATCAATCCTCAGTGGTAAACATATATTTGAACAGAATGGCAAACGAAAAACCTTTGAATGTTCAAAAACCACAGAAAGCAACTTTGAAAGAAAAGTATCAATCGTTTATGGAGAATATTACTATTGAACCAGTGCTAGTGTGTTCTACAATACCTATAACACTGTCAAGACTAGCAACACAAAATCTGAACTTGGACAAAGCTTGTAGATTGAACTTGAAGTATGGAGATGCAGTATGTGATGACCTCATTGCAAAAAAAGTTGATGGCTATAAAACCGAAGAAACTGCAGTACAGGAAGTCATAGCCGCAAGGGAAATTTGGCAGAACGTTTTATATAGCGCATTGCCGTGCTTGTTAATCCTGTTCATAGGAGCTTGGAGCGACAGAACGGGAAGAAGGAAAATATGCATTCTAGTACCAATTGTGGGAAAGTTGCTTATGTGTATCAGCAATATGATCAACACCTACTTCTTTTATGAGCTGTCGCTTGAGCTGTGTATGTTTATGGAAGCATTCTGTCCTTCTATAACTGGAGGATGGGTTACAATGTACATGGGGGCTTTTGCTTACATAAGTGACGTATCCAGCGAAGAGTCCAGAACATTCAGAATGGGTGTAGCCAGCCTCTGTTTGACAGCGGGTCGTCCAATTGGAATGGCTTTAAGTGGAATACTGTTGGAAAGAATTGGATATTATGGAGTATTTTCCTTAAGCTCCCTTTTATATATATTCAGCCTACTCTACGGGATATATTATATGGAAGATCCTAAGCTACCAACACCCAAAGAAATTACTGAGGTATCTATTTGTGTATGTACCAGATATGTTAATTCCAAAAATTTTCTTCCAAGATGACTATTTGAAATGTTATCATTACAGAACAAAGGATTTGTTAAGACATTTTTCGATCTGAGGCACGTGAAGGATACTGCAACAGTTGTTTTAAAAAAGGGACCAAACAGGCGAAAAATTAAATCTATTATGATATTAGTTTGTTTAGCAATCGTAGATGGACCAAACATGGGTAAGCAACATATTCATTTGTTATATTATAATGTTATTTAATTAGAGAATCTTCTGTATCTTATCCGCTCAAGCGATACATGCAGCCGTAGACGCATACCACACCTAGAGGTGCCGGTTTTTTTATACCGAGTTATCGGATATCGAAGTTATAACAGGTAAAAGAACTAATATTAATTGCTATTTCGGTAACTACTCTAGCAAACCATAAAGTTTTTAATGCCTGGGTCTGTCATTTAAACAAAATAAACAACTTCAAAAATACGTCACGACAATCGTGTGTGTTATTGTTTGGGCTGGTGATTTCGGTGTTTATTTATTGAAAACATACCGTAAGTAGCGTTTTTTAAGTTTACCCTGAATACAAATGTTTATAAACTATACTTTAAGGAGTAATTTCATGGTAAACGTTAGAGCCACTCAAACGGAATATTATTATATTTATCCAAGTACACCAAAAATTTCATTAGTGCTTTTTAAGGGCAGGATTTGCGGTGTATTACTGCAATTTGTTTGAGATGTTTTTGTTGGTAGTACGGAGGGGTATTTATTTAGCAATGCAGAATAATAATTTTTATTTATAAAAACTTGCATTTAAACTGAATGCTTTTCTAATTTGCGAAACCAAATAGCCGCCATTTTGCGGTAGGAAGAGCGCATCGCATAAGCGGATAAGTACCAAGACAATGAAATTTAGTCTAGGGCACTACCCGGAATATCCAGACCAGAACCAATTTGGAATAGTTCATTGGCCACTTCACTACAAACTTGGACTTCAGTGCAAACCTTTTTTAGACTACCGAAGACATCAAATTGTCAGTAAATGATACAGTGATACTTTGACCGCACGTGTATTTAATTTGTGAATGTGATATTCATTGGGAAATTTTAAGACTGTTTATTTAGGGTTGTTCATTCCAAGTATAATACACGTTTTTAATTTAATTAATTTTTATTGCAGGAGATTTCGCAGTCCGGTATTTGTACAGTCGATATAGATTCAACTGGGACGCTGTTACGTACAGTTTTTATGTAACTTTTTACATCGTTATGCATTCCTTCGGTAAGTTTAATACAATTGGAATTTAAACTACTTTTATTATTGCTTTAAATCGTGAAACAAACCAAAATGTCAGCATATATACACGCCTCACGGTCACGGTTGACAAGAAAAACAAATGTTCGTGATTTAGATATTAAAAAACTGTTAATTCCCAATATGTAGGAATCACGAAAACCTGAGAATTCTGTAAATTTAATATAATGTTTTAATCCTTTAGGCCTCCGACAGCAAAATTGAAGACATGGAATATTTTTTTGTGTCTCTTTTATTTTATTATTTATTTACTATTGTAAAAATACATTTAACATCTATAATGTAACTAGGTAATGTGCAACATTGTAAATGATTTCCAATTATAAATTATTGTACACAACGTCAAAATAAAGCATGAAAAAATTAAAGAAAATACGGTTGACGTTATTATTTCTTGGATCGAGAGTACAATGCTTATTATAAAGAACATAAAACTAAATAATGTCATGATAGATGGTGAAACTAAAAGCACTTGGGACTTGTCAACTTGTGTTTCAGGGTGACAGATCTTTACGACTTAAATGGACAGGCCCACTTGATATTATATTTTTTTTAAATCTCCTTTAGAAAAAACGTATTTTTATAAGCTTTTAAAAGCACTACTCTCATTTTCAGGGTCTTTGGTATCCATAAGCATCTTCAATCGTAAATTCCTCTGGGATGACTCCGTGCTGGGTCTCATTTCCAGTGTCAGCAGGATAGCCGGTGCACTGTTTACTGGTTTGGCTCAGAACAGTTTCCAAATGTATCTAGGTATGTGGACTTTTAATATGCTGGTGAATTATGGATAATAATAATAACAACGCACACACTCATAGGCTCGCACTAGGGAAATCCTGTATCACGGGTGTCATGGACACACATGTAGACAACCACAAATTACATCCAAACTCACGAGAGAAATAAATGTAGGCCATACAAATATTTCTCCCGGCCCGGGAATGGACCCCAGAATGCCTGCGTGACTGTACCGCCACGGAAGCAGATAATCTATTTAGATTTCAGTGATCATTGAGTAAAAATGTTTGAACAATGCTAAATGATCCAACGGTGTTCAATTTCGGGTAGAGCAATCTCACCAGTTGGATGGTGAGGATATGGAAGAAAATGGTATACGCCCGTGTATTAAACAAATTTACATTTGAAATCATCATAGACCGCTCACGCGATTCATGCGTCTCTGGAAGCATACCACACCTAGAGGTGCCGGTGATGATTTTATACCGATTTATCGGATATCGAAGTTATAACAGATAAAAGAACTAATACTAATTGCTATTTCGGTAACTACTCTAGCAAACCATACAGTTTTTAATGCCTGGGTCCGTCATTTAAAAAAAATAAACAACTTCAAAAATACGTCACGACAATCTGTGTTATTGTTTGGGCTGGTGATGTCGGTGTTTATTTATTGAAAACATACCGTAAGTTGCGTTTTTTAAGTTTACCCTGAATATGAATGTTTATAAACTATACTTTAAGGAGTAATTTCATGGTAAACATTAGAACCACTCAAACGGAATATTATCATATTTACCCAAGTACACCAAAAATTTCATTAGTGCTTTTTAAGTGCAGGATTTGCGGTGTATTACTGCATTATATTCGAGATGTTTTTGTTGTAGTACAGAGGGTATTTATTTAGCAATGCAGAATAATAATTTTTATTTTTAAAAACTTGTATTTAAACTGAATTCTTTTCTAATTTGCGAAACCAAATAGCCGCCATTTTGCGGTAGGATGAGCGCATCGCGTGAGGGTGATAGTGAATAAATTCTACTGCTTATTTTTAAAGCAAATTCCCTTGAGAAGGAATGAAGGGCGAAGAATAAAAATAAAATAGAATAAAAATATTTTATTGTCAGACAACAAGGTCCATACTTTACTGGTAATAGTAACCTTATATTATAATAATTATATTAATAGCTATTTCGAAATCTAAACGTTCAAAAACTCAAAATACATAAGTAAATGTAATCAACGAAATTCTAAGATAAATAATAAATCAATTATTTTTAATTAAATATTCATAATAATTAAGAATTAATATTTGAAATTGGTAAGCCGGTGTAGGAATTTTACAGCTAATATATGGATTATGATAAGAAATAAATCTGGATTCAACCGAAAGATAGAGACTGCATTAGAGAAAGTATACGATGACGTGACGGTTAGACATAGATAAACCGACCAAGTTATATAAGAATTACATTAGCGCCACCTGGCGGCAAACCTGTGTATCACAATATTAAAATTGAGTGGTTTATACTTCACTCGTTCCAACATTAATGGAATGCAATGCGAGACGTTCGTCTTCCGATACCGTCGAATAAATAGTCTTAAATTCAAATTACTAAAATTATCAATTCAACGAAACTTAACAACGACAAAATTTCTGAAGAATAGCGATCAAACCGTCAGCCATATATGCAAAACAAACCAACATCTTGTGGTGTTTGAAAATGTTACTTCCAACAATTTTTTTTTATTCGTTTTGTTCAAAACCAGTTGTAAAGACTAGGTGGTAATTGTTACGTTGGATAAATAAGTTTAAAATGTCGTTGATTAATAAAATATTATTAATTCTTTTATTCCTACGTTAACCAATTTCATAGGCGAGCAAATAGAAAACATGTTACAAGCATTCATCGCCTCTGCTGCATACTATTTATTACTTAGATCATTTTTCAATTGTAACTTTAAAGCTAAAATGAAAAATCCTTTAAATTAAAACTACACAATAAGTGTCCACATACTTTGATGTTTCTTTTTCTATTTTTTAGCTGTAGCGCTGGGGACTTTCAACTCGACATCTTACACCGCACTACGATCCATGTCCTCTAAATTAGTCAGCAGTGATGAAATCGGTAAATTTTTAATACTGCCAATGTATTGTATTCTGAGCTTAATGTCAATAACGTTAGGTTTGTTTCATTTGGTGATACTTGCAGTGTGAAACCTCTTTATCTTTATCTTTATCTTCATCACTCTCATTACACATTCCTAGAAAATGCCCTTACTTTTTCTGATTCCTAATATTTGCTACCCAACTTCTGCTATACCTACAGCAGCATCACTACCGCTGTCTCGTCATCAACCTCGCTGCACTTCGATCCTGTACTACAAACGCTGTCCCGCCAATAAATTCGCTGTTCTCCGGTCCAGCACCTTTGTCCTTAGTCTCCAACACTCGAAGGCAGAGGCCTCTAACCCCGTGTGTCCGTCTTGTCCTATCTTCACCTATACACTATATCACTCACCCTACTCTACTTTCAACTCTTTCCGATTCTTTTTCTTTACATAAAAGTGTTATTTACTTTGTGGTTCTTCACTCTTTTAATTTTATAGTTATTTATTCATCCAAAGCCTCTAAACACTTTAATAAACATACTTAACATATGGCATACTTTAATTAAATTTGAAACATTGTCTATGAACGACCATAATGTGCTTACTAGCTACGTCATGATTATTTGCAAATTTATTAATTTCTATTTAACCAAAATCTGACATCATGTTTGTTTATGGTATGTAGTTAATAATTTAGATTTAGCACCATGCATTTTTGCGTAAATGTAAAGAAATAATTACGTCTCATAAATTAAAAATCGATTGAATGATAGTTGCCTGATATACTGTGACCTCCGCTTACCTTTCAAGCATCCTCCTGCAGAAGTCTAAATTTTTTTTTAATGTACTAGTCATGCGCCTGATTGTAAGCGCCATGCCTGTCCATAACATTTGCAGTTCCTTCCAGAGCGTTAAATTACAAACATCAGAGGGGCACTGCCACTGCGCCCTATACCCTGAGACATAAGTTGACAAGTCCTGTAATTTCACCAGCACCCGTACACTTCAAAATTGAAACACAGTAATGCTCACAATACTGCTTGGCGGCAGAAATAGGTAAGGTGGCAGTACTTCACTGGATGAACTGTTTCACAAAGAGCTCTACTGCTGCTAAATGTTATTATATTATTATTAATGTGTGAGATTGATTTGTTTTGTTTCTTCGATATAATTTTATTTACAAAAAGTAATGTTATTCAAATTTTCAGGTAAACTACAATCTGTCTTTAACTTGACTGAAGAAGTAGCTTCATTGGTCTTCATTTCCTTGTATTCTTGGATGTACATGATAACGCTAAATTATAATGCTGGTTTTGTTTACTACGTCACCGCTGGTATAACAGTAATCGTCGTATTCATTTTTGGGTAATGGTATTTTCACCTATAACTAGATATAATACATTTAGCAGGAATCGATTCTGATCTTGCAAATACTCCATCGCTTCAGCCCCTATTAATAATCTCAGTACAGAGTACTAAAAAAACCGACCTCAAAAGTAAGTGGAATTACTTCTATTTGCTAAGTTTTATTGAAATATCCCCTAGTTCGCCACTATACAGGACTTGACACTGGAGATAATAAAAATTGGTTCTCACTACTCAAAGTATATTGAAAGAAAAACGCCTTCAATTGAAGAAATAGCAAAATCAACCATTAAAGTAATTGCTCCTAAATTAAAGTTAGGCGCTACTTATAAAAATGAATCTTCGTGCGTGAACAGCAACCCTTCGAGGTGGATGCTTTTTTCAAAATGAAATGGGACCACTATGGAAGTACCCCTTTTCCAACAAAAAAAGAATCATGAAAATCGGTTCACAAATACCGGAGTTATCGCGCAACAAACATACAAAAAAAAAGATCATACAGACGAATGGAGAACCTCCTCCTTTTTTGAAGTCGGTTAAAAAATTAAACATTTGGATATCCTTACAACGTTTTTCTTCACCATTGATTCGCATTTTAGAATTAATATCTTGCTTTCATAGATGGTTCTACAAAGTGAAAAACGAAAGTGTGAAGAGACAAAAATCAGTAGACAGTAAAAATTCTGATGACACGAAAGACGAAGATGGACGACGGAATTCAGATGTGAAGAAAAAAGAAAACCCTATAACTTGCAGTATTGAGTTAGTTGGTGAACAGGTTATCACACAGTAATTTGGTATTATTATTTGTCCAATAGGTGCGGTTTACCCGATGTAGCAACAAATGGCATAATATGGTCGTAATAATGGTAGTAACGCTCAAGGGATATAATTGTTTGATGGTAAACATATAAGAGAATTTAAAATAAAGTAGAAAAATTAAAACAAACTGTTTTATAATTGTAAGTAAAAAATCTTGTAAAAGTAAAACAGTATTTGTTATGCAAGGCTGCAAAGTTATTATTTGACGCAAGTGCTTGAATGGAAATCTGAGCAAGCGGAGGAAGCTAAGATTCTTAAGCATAGCGAGGGTTTCAAGGCACGATACGCAAAACAGCTTTGCTGCCGAGCAAAACACACAACTTTTCACCTCACTATAGCGAGGAAAATGGTAGATGAAAGAAAAACAATTGAACTATAAAAACATCAGTTTCTTTTTTATTAGAAGAAAAAGTTTATCTTCGGATGCGTTCCGAATTTACACCTTATCAATTTTTATTCTACAAGATGTAAGTGATTATTGAAATTATTTTAGTTCTTCGAAGAATTAAAATAATTATATATTAATATAAATAATAAACACAATTAACCAACAACCTCAATTCCATCTTTCCATCAGCGGACCACCCGTGCCGGACTGCGTTGCCACAGATGGACGGTCAGTTCAATACCGTCCCGCACTAAAAAGTTTGGCAATTCGTTTTTATGCCGAACCATCAAATTGTGGAACCAACTCCCGGCGCATGTATTCCCTCCCCTCTATAACATCGGTCCTTCAAACGTAGTGTGAAGAAGCATTTGGCCAGACCGGCAAAATGATAGTGACGGAGTGAAGATATTTGTGTTTTCCATCCGTTACTCTCATCTCTGGACTGTATTCGCACTTTCCATCAGGCGCGGTGCAGTCATTTTGCCGAGTGCCGAACAAGGAGAAAGATACGCGTCATGTCGGCAGAGCCATTGCTATAGCAAATGACATTTAAAAAGAGAACAGTGTAACAGCCATTGACTTACAATTATATGGACGTCGGGTCCGCGCTAAAAAGTGTCCGAACTTATAGGGCGATAAAATCGTATACAGAGCGTCATTCACGCTTTAGTCTTCGTTTGTTCGACTGACAGCGAAGCAAGCAAAATTAGACAGTACTGCGATGACATTACAATTTAAATTCAACGTTTTAGCTTTTTCATATTCCTTTACATGTCACTACGTTTAAATAGGTTGACTTGGGACATTTTTTTCGTGGTTTTTGTATTAGACCCGTCGTCCATTTATTTGTAAGTCAATGACTTGAACAAAAATTATTCTATTTAGAATCGATTAATTGAATGGAATACGCGTATTTACGAATATCCGTTCAATCAATCGATTTAAAGCGAGCGGAAGGCAGTTTCATCACTAAATAGTTCTTGTGACGTCATAGTGGGTACAAAAAATGCGGCACGCTGTTTTCATACAAATTATATACTCGCGGCGTCTATTTAGACATATTATGTCTGTATTCTGTGGTGATTGATCCGTAGCTTGAGAGTGTTTCTCTGAGAACAGACAATTAATTACAAAGTGTGAGAGATACCTTCGTAATTTTGAATAGTTTCCAACTTAATCAAACGTTTCAATCATATCTTTTATCAATTTAATAATTCGTTAAATATTACCCTGGGGATAAGAAAGGATGTCCATTACGCAAGCTGAACACCCAGCATTAATATAAGTCTTATACATACTTTATGCTATAGAGGAACGCGCAAGAGTCTTTTGTACACTATTAAAGTATCCAAAAGACTTTCACATCAATCTTTAGAAGTACACATACTTTTGAACTTAATGACCCGCGAAATAGAACCTTTAAAGGGTTTCAAAAATCACAGAAAACCTCTTTGAAAGCAAAGGATCAATCTCTCATAGAGAATGTTACCATTAAAGCAGTGCTAGCGTGTTCTATAATACCGATAACACTGTCTAGACTCGCAACACAAAAATCTTGGATAAAGCTTGAAGATTGAATTTGACAAATGGAAACATGATATAAGATGCCCTTAATGCAAAAAAAGGAATAGTAATGCAAGGAAGGGAATAATATATAAAACGGAATAAACTGCACTCCAGTAAGTCATGGCCGGAACAGAAATTTGACGGGACAATTTAGATAGCACAGTGCCGTGGTTTCGTTGATATTGTTTGTCTTGAAGCCTGGAGCGATGGAACGGCAACAGGGAAATAAGCATAGAACTGCCACTTGAACCTGAAATGTTTATCGAAGCATTCTCTTCTCCTATAACCCGAAGATGGGTTACAATAAACATGGGAGTATTTTCTTACATAAGTGACGTATTCAGTGAAGAGACCAGGATATTTAAAACACGTGTAGCCTATCCTCTGTTTCACAGCGAGTCGTCCAATTGCAATGGCGATTTTGCTTAAAAACTTTAGATATTATGGAGTATTTTTCTCGAGCTCCATTTTATACCAAAGATCCTAAAGTATCAAGACCCAAAGAAGTTACTGAGGTTTGTATTTATGTATCAGATAAATTAAATTTATGATGACGTGAGTTTATTTAGCATCATAGATGGGTAAGCAACTCATTCATTGTCATTAAACGAGCAGGAACGGTTGTTCTGATACTTAGTTGTAGCCTATTTCTGCCGCCGAGCAGTAATGGTGGTTCCATTACTTTGTTCTTACTTTTTTCCTTATATTACTGTATTCCGGTTTTGAAGGGTAAGGTTGCTGGTGATATTACAGACACATGGGACTTGTCAACCTATGTCTCAGGGTGACGGCGCAGTGGCAGTGCCCCTCAGATCTTTGCGATTTAAAGCTCTGAGTGGCACTGCAACTGTTATGGATAGGCGTATAGCTTACCATCAGGCGCATGACTTGCTCGTCCCGTGACTCGATATTATATTTTTTTAAAGTTGACTAGAATTTTACTGCTGTTTTTTGACGTAAGAGAAACAATTATTGCACTAATAAAGAATGGAAAGAAAGGAATAGGATCCAGAATTTGTTTTGCATAACTCAGTATGGTATTTATGAACCTGGTTTAAGTAGTAGATGTCATTGATATTATTTCAAAGTATATTTAGCCTTCCTTTATGGGTTGTCGAGAATCTGATTTCCACTGCTCACCGTCTGTACTGTTTGTTTTCTCTACTTCGTTTGTCGGGTTTCATTTAGCTTCCACGTAAAATCAATTTTCGTTATTCTGATACGTCGCTTGGTAATCTACTGCTTTTGCTCGGATAACGCCAACTTGGATGTGTGTCTTTCAATTAAATCAATCACATTACTTAAAACCGCTACCGGTACGTGCTCAGAGTCGGTAACAGCTATTTAGTCTACAGAACAGCACGACAGCATCGAAATCTATTTCTAAAGGGTAACTTAGGTTTTCGCGATTGTTACACATAGGAAATGAAACTATTTTTCCGGATTTAAATCGCGTATATTTGTTTTTCAAAGAAACCGACGTTTCGGGCCCTTTACAGGTTCCATGGTCACGACTGACTGAGGTGGTACAGTCTTCAACCAGTTATGTCTAATATTGATGCAAACCACCCTATTTTTTCACTATAGTTACAATAGTTATTAATTAAATACCTTTTTAATTTTACAAAGAAAACATTCCAATTTACGCTATATTCAGTTTTACAAATTATTTTATTGAATGAATTTTTATTAAGTTCAATTTATTATTAATTATTAATAGAAATTAGAATAAACTAAAACATATTAATTAGTACTGCAGTCTTATGTCTGTTTGGGATTTTTCATTAGAGGAAATACTGGATCCCAAACTGGTGGTCTTCTTTTGCCAGGACCTGGGGTTTGTCAAACTTTATTGAATGTGTAGGTTTATCCATGACATGCTCGCAGACTGCAGACTTGTTTACGCGACGGTTTGTTTGAAAAAACAAATATACGCGATTTAAATCCGGAAAAATAGTTTCATTTTCTAAAGGGTAACTTCAAACATTTCATTCCCAACAATATCCATATTGGTTAGTGAACAATACAAATTTATATACTAATATTAGTAATTATAAGCACACACTAAGTTTACGGTACACATGAAGTTTGGTCCTGTGTTCAAAGAATGAAACTTCATTTTGTGCCAAATTTGCCTGATTTCATGCCATCTCGTAAAAGTCCGTTATATTTCTAAAACAAATGATTCCTAATGCCTGCCCTTGCATTTTGCGTCTAGACGCGTTTTTCTTTTAATACATTTTGTAATTAATTTTCGACGTACCACGCCGTCAATTGAAGTCAAGACAGTGAACAAGATCAGAAACTTATTTGCATCTTTGAAATATGGAGCTTGATATAATTTGGTTAGCTTCAGGAACCATTATTGTTTCTGTACTTTATATACGAAAATAGTTAGAGCTAATCCACTCTACAACCCAGCATTCTTTCATAATTTTTTTTTCATACAAAGTGACGGGACGAACAAGTGGTTTGCCTGGTGGTAAGCGGCCTATCCAGTAGTTGCAGTGTCACTCAGAATTTTGAATCGCAAAGATCTGAGGGTCACTGCCACCGCGCCCATCACCCTGAGACATAAGTTAACAAGCCCCATCTGCAGACTAAAATAACAGTCTGTAACGAATTATTTAAGAATAAAATATCTAAGTGCAAAAATTTTTATATGGAGATTTTTCACTTTAAATACTACAAAAAGCCTGCTAAATTTTGGTTTTCAACTGAAGCCCTATAGTTATTAAATTCACGTTTAATCCACTTGCAAATTCCTCAGAGGTTTAACACACCGCGCCAATCGCCCGCATCAGTCGCCATCGGGTGCTGGTCAACTTTGGATCTGTGTCAAATTTTCTCCGCCTGTTCTTATTTTATTCATATTAATTTTAAGCGAGCAGGTAACAGGGGTAGCCCCCCACACCTCACCCCCTTAAATCTAGGCTCGCGTTCAAACTTTTAACTAATAACACTTATAATATTGTGGTACCAGATCGTAATTGATCTTATTTATACTCGTATCAACAAAAAGAAATCCTGCGCTGAAAAGTAACGTGTATTGTTATATGTCTTCCAATAATTTTCTAAATTCTAAATTTACCTTTGGTTTAGGTTTAGAAGTGCTAGCTTCTATCTTTAAAATAGAATCAATGCCTACGTCTTAACTTGAGTTACATTCTTTGGCTCTGAATGTTTACTCGGCATTTAAATCACATGAGTTCCGCTTTATTTATCTTCTTATTTAATTAGCTTGTACAAATACAGATACCGTACCATAAGTAACACTTATAGTTACAACGTAATATGAAAAGTGATCAATTATAGTTTACACAACGAAAATATAAAAATATTAATTGTATAGCGTTATTGGTAAAATACCATCAAACTTGCAAAGGACTATTGTTACTAACATCATAAACAACAACTTTTGTTCCATGACTTTTTACAAACCATAATAAATTTAGCTGGTAGCTGTAAAGGTATCTAACTTGTTGACGAAATACTTTCATAAATTTCTCATAGATGGCGCTAATACGATGGCCAAATACAATGATACGACAACAAGCACACAAAAAAATTCGAAAGGTCCGCTGGTTCGTTTCATGACTCAATTGGTATAGCGTCTGTCACGGTATGCTAGAAGACGTCGGTTCGAATCCGGCCGATCTTTGTATTAATAATTATAATAAATGTACCAAAAAGAAGGATGGCGACATCCCGTGTATTTTGTGACCCAGTGTTTTTAACGATGTGCATTATGGAGACCTATCAATACTTGTGATTCATTATCAGAGCATCAAAAAAGCTAATTGAGTACAGCCTGTACAAGCTGGGGTTTTAAAGTTGACATAGGCTATGTTTATAACGTATTTCGCTTCAGATGTATGTTCGTAGTAGCAGAAAACAACAAGTTTTCAGTTATGAGTTATGAATATTCCCAAATCTGCCAACCTCTGCCACATTTAATATAACTTATCTTATTATGCAGCAATGAAAATGAATAAAAATTAAATATGCCCAAATGGCAGAAATCTACCACAAATGGTCATACATTGAGAACACTCAATAACAACGTGAGATTGACATTGGCAAGAGGTCTCTTGTCAAAAAGTTCCTTTGCAACTTTCATTATCTCTCATTTAAATATTGTCTAAATATTTTTGTCACATTGTGTTTTATTTTTTGTTTTATATCATTACTTTTTAAATGATTATTTCATTCGGTACTTCATAGCTTTCATGTTTTAGTGTTTTGTGCGTACTATAAAATAACCAATATTGTAGGTAGATAAACATTCAATCATGCTTAAAATGAAACGCACGTTCAAGAACGTTACCTAATCTATGGTCGAACTGAACCAATTGCGTTGTGTTCTTGCTTCATTCATAAAATACGATGTTTTACAATTGTTTTATTCCCGAGTTCTAAAAATATACAAAAATATATTGGTAACTAGGCCTAAACTAAAACGCAAAATTATCCTAGCAAAATCCATGAACGGCTCTTCGTTGTTATTGGGGCAGCTTTCGCCATCCTTCTTTTTTTTACCATGGATTTTATTTATTAGGATAACTTTATTGGGCGCCTATGCGGCCCATCATCACTGCGAACGTTGACTGATGTATTGTGATCACCACTAATTACAGTTCGGAGCCAAGGCCAACAGTATTAAAGAACTGAAGTACTTTCCTGGTTCCGATAGTTTTTATGTCCAATGAGTATGGCATGTGTCTACTCAGTATGGAACTTCGTACGCCCATTAGAGGGCAGCACTGGGTGAGGAGATGCACAGAAGTTTCATCCGTCTCGTGGCAGAATCTACATTCTCTGTTTTCTCTCTGCCCAATATTTGACATTTGCCTGTTCAAGCCTCGATGCCCTAACGCTTCGCTAACTACGTAGGGGTGGAACCACAGTCTACGTCTAGGCCCCTGATGATGGAAAGAGTCAGGCGAAATTAAATTTTGTAGTTCCATCAGATACCCTTCGTGATATTTCCTGTAGAACACCGATAAGCAGGCAACTTTACAGCGGTGGTCAAGACTCTGAAGCTTCTCATCTACTGAGTCAGCCACAAGCCTCTTCACAGTCACACATAGGTAAGCCTCTTGATACGCTTCTCAACTAAATCCAAGGTGGCCAATTTTTTCCTAATATCTGCCATAGGTTTAATTTATAGCGTTTATGCTTGACCTACCAACAAACGTTTATGCGATAGTTTATAAACATTTTTTACTAATCGGCAAAACACCACTCCAAAACTGTATTGCAATAAATCTATTTTTTTTATTTCAAAGTTCATGTTTCAGTTCTTTTTTTTTTCACCAATAATTAGTTAATAACTACATACGATTTACATTAACATTAGCAAGCACACTAATTTCTGGTATCTTGAAGTTACCTGTATTAAGCAAACCATTTAGTATTAAACGTGTTGAGCGTAAGTCCTGTATCTTAAAATACAGAACGTCGATTTACTTAATTGGTATGTGGAGCAAGTTATTTAAGTATTTCTCCCGTGAGTGTGGGTATAATATGTGGAGGTTTATGTGTGTGTCTACGGCACCCGCGATACAAAGTTTCCTTTGTGTGTGCGTTAAAAAAAAGTCTGTAAGCGACTGGGGTATTTAGGCAGCTTATGCCGTAGTCCACACTTTTCACGAATTCTACGATGAACGACTCTGTTCCAACCTTATAAATGTCTCATTGCAATGCTTTTCAGTGAAAACAGGTATTAGCGTAATCTTCCAGTAGCTATGCTCTAACTTTCAGGGACTACGCTGTCTATAGATATTTATAGTCGTACATTTCATTAGGATGACTCCGTGTTGAGTCTCATTTCCAACATCAGCAGGCCAGGTGACATGACGGTTTCTTTTTTATTTTTGTTAATTTCAGTGACCATTAGGTAAAATGGTTTAAGTGTAATTATACTTATCAATGAAATGGTGTTTAGTTTTGAGGGAGAACCATAAACGATTCTTTTAAATGACTTAAGCTTACTTCTTCCGCTCCAGATGGTGATGGAAAGTGAACATGTTAATATTCCTTTTATTTTATTTTCCAGCTGTAGTAATCGAGGCGTTCAATGCGACATTTTACACAGCAATACGATCTCCTTATCTCCTCTAAATTGGTCAGCAGCAGCGATAAAATGAATAAAGTTTCAAATTTCTCAGCGTCTTGTATTCAGGAGTTTACGCAAACAATGTTAGCATTCATTTGGTAATACTTTAATTAAATTTCAAGCATATTCTATGTGTGTATAGTTCTTTTTGGAACTACCAATTACAATCGCATAATCAAAACAAAGTAATCAAAACTTAAGACTCATTTTTGTATATTTCTACAAGCAACAGTAAGTAGCTAGGCTTCATTTAATTAATTTCCACATGAGCATATGTCGTCGTTTTTCTTCATGACCGGAACTTCAATAAGTTCTTGTGCCTAATTCCGAATAATAATAGTAAAATGATGATGAAAATATATATTTAGAATATATTAAAATATATATTGAGAAAAATGAAAATATATATTTATGGAACATATACAAAAGGGTAATTAAAACTATAACAAACACTAGGTTCGTAAACCCCAAGTATACATATAATGATATATAATACTGTTCGTAAGTAATTACTTATAACATTAGAAGCACTCTTTTTATTTGCCGCAAACCAATATTAAAATTTTATGTAGATACTGTGCCCCTACCTGCTAATGTTTCGCACGTTTCAATAACAATTTTCCGTTAAAAATACACAAACAAATATTTGCTCTACTTTGCCCTATCTACAACAATCTTTAGTAGAGTTAATATCAATCTTCAGTAGTACACTTACTTTTGAATATAATGGCACACGAAGTGGAACCTTTAAAGGCTCAAAAGCCCCAGAAAACATCTTTGAAAGCAAGATATCAATCTCTCATAGAGAATATTACTATTGAACCAGTGCTAGCGTGTTCTACAATACCTGGAACTCTGGCTAGACTCGCGACACAAAATCTCAACTTGGACAAAGCTTGTAGATTAAATTTGAAGTATGGAGATGCAGTCTGCGACGCCCTCATTGCAAGAAAAGGTGATACGTATAGAACTGAAGAAACTGCAGTTCAAGAAGTCATAGCAGGAATAGAAATTTGGCAGAACATTTTATATCACGCAATGCCATGTTTCATAATCCTGTTTATAGGAGCCTGGAGCGACAGAACTGGAAGAAGGAAAATATACATTCTGCTACCAATTGTGGGAAATTTACTGACGTGTATCAGCAATATTGTCAATACCTACTTCTTCTATGAGCTGCCACTTGAATTGTGCATGTTTATGGAAGCATTCTGTCCTTGTATCACTGGAGGATGGGTTACATTGAGCATGGGAGCATTTTCTTACATAAGTGACGTATCCAGTGAAGAGACCAGGACATTCAGAATGGGTATAGCTAGCCTCTGTTTCACAGCGTGTCGTCCAATCGGAATGGCTTTAAGTGGAGTATTGTTGAAGAAAATGGGATATTATGGAGTATTTTCCTTAAGCGCTCTTTTATATGCAGTCAGCATAGTCTACGGAGTATATTATATTAAAGATCCCAATCTACCAAGATCCAAGGAAGTTGCTGAGGTTTGTACTTATGTATGTATCAGAAAGGTAATTTAAAAAGTTTCCTTTCATGGTAACAATTTAAAATGTTCCCGTTTCAGGATAAAGGATTCCTTAGAACTTTCTTCGATCTAAAGCACGTGAAAAATACCATAACGGTTGTTTTGAAAAAAGGACCAAACAGGCGAAGATTTAAATCTATTATGGTGTTAGTTTGTTTAGCAATCATCGATGGACCAAATATGGGTAAGTATTATTTTTAGTTGTTAATATATTGTTTTTTATATTATATGCCAGACAATTATACCAGATAATGAACTGGTCTGGAATCAGGAAATTTCCTGTAATATACGTTCAACAACAACGGAGTTCACACCGGGCACTACCGGGAATGCTACACCAGAACCAATTTAGAAAAAAAATTATCCCTACTGAGAATCTAACCCAAGACCAGTGAGCCACCGAGGTCATCAAATTGCCAGTAAGTAAATAAATGGTACAGTGATACTTAGACTTAGGTTATGAATTTGAGCTTATTAGCAAGACTTATATTAGTTTCTAATTTAATGTAATTGTTTTGCAGGAGATTTCGCACTCCGTTATTTGTACAGTCGATATCGATTCAATTGGGATGCTGTTATGTATAGCTTTTATGTGACTGTTTACATCATTTTGCATTCCTTCGGTAAGTTTAATGTAATTAGAAATTAAACTATTTTTGCTTATGCTTAACATATTTCAAACATAGCAAAGTATTATTAACAGGCCCTAACGTCATGGCTGTCTGAAAAACTCGCAATTTAGGTTTTAAAAAAAGATTCATTTCCAATGTATAGGCATCACAAAAATCAAAGAACTCGTTTAATAAGTTTTGAACAAAAAAAGTCGTTATGAACCGAAAACAAACACCTGCAAGCACATAGAAAAAATCGTGAGGTCTGGTTCGTTCCGTAGCTCAGTTAAGAGAGCGCCAAGTCTTGTCTCCTTCTCAGTTCGACACTTACTGTCAAATAAGTAATACTCGATGGATAAGAAATGCGACCTAAAACGAAGGTCGATGATGTGGGTAATCGCATCACGAAGTTAAGATGGAGGTGGGCCGGATATTAGGCTAGACGAGAAGACAGACGATGGACCAAAGCAGTCATGGAATAGTGGCCAAGAGAAGCAAAAAGGCCTGTGGGCAGACCACCAGCCCGATGGTCTGATGATATCGTCGATCGAAAATATTGGCTCAATAAAGAAGAGGCCAGCAGTGGGTTGATGATGGCAGACAATAATGATGTTGATAATACTTGACCAAATTGCAAGACGCATGATGCGAATGAAGAAGCTTCACACTTAACATTCTCTTTTAATTTAGTCGAGTATTAATTATTTGACAGTAATTCTTTTGGACGGACATCGAACGAAGAACGAGACTAGACCCCCAGGTGCTGGAGGCGCTTGTTCTAGTCCAGCCGTATTGAAGATTTTTTTAGTGTTTGATCTTTTTATTTACAATTATAACAAACGAGTGGAGTAATTTCACATGATAAACTTAATATTACAAGTTTTAAGTAATAAATTCTTATTACTGGAGCCTTCGATAGCAAAATAATAAAGTAAAAAAATATTTTTTTTTATTGAATAACGTATTGTACAAATGAATAACTAAAGACGAATTATGCGAATAAATGTAAAATATAACACACATACCTTAACTAGGAGAATCCTGTATTTCAGGTAAAAACAAAAAAACAAAAAAATTATTGAAATATAAACAAAACAATAATAATAATTAAACAATGAAATACAAATCATATACCTATTACGCTTAAATTAGACAACATATATTTTGGGATAATTAATACATTCTCTGTATCATCGTAGGACATATTTTGAAGGAATTCTTGGAGAATTTTCTTATCCTTTATATAACAAAAATGATATATGACCAGTTTGGCGTTTAATTTATTGTACAAAATTGGACCTGAAATACAACAAATCGGGAAATAAACACATGTTTTGATGATACAATTTTGGGGCAGACAATATCTTTCCGTCTTTTGTTAGTGTTTTCAGTACTATATGGGAGTACAATGTGATGTTTGAGAACCGAGGACTTAATAAATAATTGCCTTACAGTTAGTACCTTACACGACTTATACAGAAGGTTAGTGGGGTAAAGGAAAGGGCGGAAGGTAGAAACCTTTAGAACCGCTCACTGGGCTCTCTCAATGGTTAGTAATGAAGATTTAGCAATACCACCCCAAGATGTAATGCAATATTATTATGTAATAATTGATTGACATATGGCATAATAAACTTACCTGATTATTTTAAAATCAGCAAAAGCGCGTAGTTTTTTAAACATATACATTATCTTACGGATTCGACCGTTTAGTGCTTCGATATGGTGCCAAAAAGAGAAGTTATCATCTATTATAACACCTAAATACTTTACCTTGTTAGTAATAGCAACGTCTGGACACTTGCACAGGTTGTTAGTAGTCTCCTTACAATTGTGAGCACAAAGTTGTGTGTTAGTTATAACAGACTTTAGTTTTCGCATATAGAACTGCATGAAATCAGTTTTATCCGTGTTTAGTGTTAATAGATGCTGCTAGAGCCAGTTATTTACGACATTGAATCCTCGCTGACCATACTTATAGACTTCTTTATCAGAGTTAGCAGAAAAAAGCAGAGCAGTATCATCAACATATGATATGATCTCCCCACCATATAATTCTAGATTACAAAGGTCATTAATGTAGATCAGAAACAGAGTAAGGCCTAAAGTACTTCCTTGGGGAATTCCAAATGCAGTACTCTTGAGATCAGAACTGAAAACGTCACCTATTTTGACACATTGGGAGCGGTTCTTCAGATAATCTGCAAATAATTTTAGCTGTATACCTCTTATACCTAGGGATTCAAGCTTCTGCAATAGGATGGGTATATAAACTGTATCTAAAGCTTTCGCTAGGTCTAGAAATATCCCCACTGTTTTGTTACCCTTGTCAAGTTCCCTTGCTAAAAAATCCGTAAGGTGATGCACAGCGCCAAATGTCGATAATTTGGATCTAAAACCGAACTGTGTTTTAGATAATATGGATTGTTTCTCCAAATACAATACAAGTATATTATTTATAAGTTTTTCTAATATTTTAGATATTGCTGGCAGCAACGAAATAGGTCTCTAATTCGTTATTTGATCTTTGTTACCAGATTTATATACCGGGACAACAACAGCTTTTTTAAGCATATAGGAAATATTCCTTTTGTTAGAGACATTTGTAAAATGAATGTAAGCGGTGAAAGTAGGATGTGCCTGAATTGTTTTAGTATTTTGTTTTATATGTTATCGTGACCAGGAACACTATCGTCTTTTAGGCTCAAAATTATGTATTCTTTCAACCTCACTTTCATCCGTATCTAATAGTACAAATGATCCCAGGGTTTTGTTACAGATGGATTGAGTGCTTTGTGGTGGAGAAAGCGACAAAGTTTGAATTTTTTGAGCCAGATTTTTACCTTCGTTGACGAAAAAATCATTTGCGCTGTTAGCAGATATCAGCTCAGATGAATGGGCTTTCAATAATTCTGAATATAATTCATGCTGTTTTGATGTATGTTACATTTTTTATATATTTCCAAACTTTTTTACTGTCTGTACCAGCTTTGTCTAATTCCTTTTTATCGTAACTATTTTTAACTTTTTTAAGAAGGTTGTTACAAAAGTTCCTGTATCTTTCATACGATGCTTGTAATATTAAATTATCTGGATTACATTTAGCCTTCATATGTAGTTTATCCCTATGTCGCATACAGCGAATAAGTCCCGGTGTAATCCAAGGTTTGATATTGTAATTTTTATTATTTAATCGCACGACCTTGGTGTTACTTAATATTGATTGCTAACATTTTTTACTAAATAGGACATACAGAAATCCGCGTCATCAATATTACAAACTGGGTTAAAGTCAATGTTGTATGAACCTTTTTCAAGTTTATTTATATTGATTTTAGAAATTATTTGCGTGCGAGTAGAATTAAGCAATTTACGATTAAGGGTTAGTAGGGCGACTCTATGATCGGTTATTGTCGAGTTAGTAACTAATGCTATTGATTTAAAAATGGATTTCAGCATAATATGGTCTAAGCAAGAGCCGCTTTGATGAGTGGGGATAGTGTGCGCAGGAAGTAAGCCATGAAACGAGCATAGGTTTAGGTACTCTTGCGCACAGGAATCGATGCTATCTGGGAGAATGTTGATATTTATGTCTCCTATTAATACTACATTTTTAAAAGATGATAAAAGTTGAAACGTACCGTTAAGTGAGTCAGTAAAAACTTTGGTATTTCTAAAAGAGGGGGGTCTGTACAAAGCTAATATTGCTATGTCTGATCCAATTTTGATTAGAAGCCGATTACAGTCTAATATATTTGGTTCTTCAACTGAAATATTTAAATTATTCCTAGCATAAACCACTATACCGCCAAAAAGACAGTGAAGTGAAAGTGAAAGACAATGAATATATTTTTGTCACCTTTGATACAACAAATATATATTTTTTTATAACATCTAGTGACGGGACGAACACAGTTACAGTGCCACTCAGAGCTTTAAATCACAAAGATCTGAGGCGCACTGCGCCTGTCACCCTGAGACATAAGTTGACAAGTCCCATGTGCCTGTAATTTCATCAGCACCAATATATAAAGAAATATTAGACGTCACATACATTGCTCTAATCCCATATTAAATCACTTATTGTAATCATTAATACAAAGATCGAACACTCAGAACAAATTTGGTTCGTTCCGTGGCTTAGTTGGTATAGCGTCTGGCACGGTATGCAAGAAGACGTCGGTTCGAATCCGACCGGATCTAAGGAATTTTTTCTGAGTGTTCGATCTTTATATTAATGATTACAACAAACCAGTGGAGTGTGTTATGGAAATCTGTAACAACAAACATCCAGACCCGAGACTATATAGAAAAGTTAGTTTTCTACATTGAACCGGCCGGGGATCGAATCAGAGATCAGAGATAAATCGAACCGGTTTCGAAAGGCCTAACTTTTGGTATGATATCCTGCGCCAGGGCTCGCACGCTAATGGTGGGGCATGTCAGTTATCCTCCGACCCGCCCCCCAGACGAGTGAGGCCGTGCAATGCAGGCTCCCGAGTCCCAATCCAGAGCCCGCTGGCCTCGCTATGGGATCAGGCGAGCAGCGAACTGCCTTCGCCTTCTCCCCGTACGTCTGCGCCGAAGCCTCCTTTTGCGACATAACCTCCCCGCAAAAGGAGGCCACCGCCTCACAGGACTCCTCGCTACCGAGCATGGCGGCAAGCACGCCTGGCAGCGAGAGGTCCTGCCCTATTGTCACCGTCAGAGTACGGCGCTGCTCATCCCACCGTCTGCACACCTCTAGGGTGTGCTACGCGGTGTCATCCGTAGCGCCGCACTCGTGGCACGACGGGGACGCTTCCCTCCTCGCCACCTTGTGCAGGTAGTGACCGAAGCAGCCGTGCCCGGTCAGCACCTGCACTCCCGTCCAAGCCCTAGGCAACTAGGAAGGCTGCAGTGGGATCGCAAACGACGTTAGCGGCTATTCTAGCCGTGGTATAACACACACAAATGAAAACTGGTGTGTAAGCCACTCGACCACGGAGATCATCAGATTTTTCAAATTGATTTATTACTCATATCAACAAAAGTTCGTTCTCAACTTCGCCTTTGTATAATTTTCAAAATGCTAAACAATCTATTGAAAGTTGAGTCTGGTTTCTCAGCTTCTGTTTGAACATTAAAGGGCGATGACTGTGAAATGACAACTATGTCTGTAATTACTATGTTTACTCGACATCCTAATCAGACGAGTCTACCTTTATTTACTTATTTAGTATTGTACAAATACAGATAAAGTGAGACTATGTATAAATAATACCCACAATACAACTACGTTTTATATATGCAACGTGGTAAGTGATATTCAATTATATTTGTCCACAACGTTCGAATTGAGAATGAAAAAATAATACAAAATATTGCCGATATTATTTCTTGCCTACAAAACTAATCTGATAATGTGATAGAAACATATCTTATTGTACAAATAATATCTCCTGTAAAATTGTCACCATGAAAATCCAAAGAGTTGTTTACATTGTTACATTTTTTTACCCGACCTTTAGAGGTTCTCAATTCGACTATATATTTTTTTTCTATATTCTCTATATTTGTTACGCGATAGTTAGTGAACCGATTTTGATAATTCTTTTTTTGTTGGAAAAAGGGTACCTCAAATGGTCCCATTTAAATTTATAGAAAATATTCCACCTCTAGAGTGGCAAACTAAGGGATGAATAACTTTTGTGGTCGGTTTTTTTAATAAGCTGTACTGAGATTATTATAATATCAAGTGACGGGATGAACAAGTCGTGCGCCTGATGGTAAGCTACACGCCTGTCCATAACAGTTGCAATGCCATTCATAGCTTTAAAACGCAAAGATTTGAGAGGCACGGCCACTGCACCCGTCACCCTGAGACATAAGTCGACAAATCCCATGTGCCTGTAATTTCGCCAGCACTCTTATTATCAAACTAAGAAATATATCACCGGAACGCGGTAATGCTGACATTACTACTTGGCGGCAGAAACAGGTACGGTGGGAGTACTTCCCTGGACGACCTCAAAATCTGCGTCGATTCTTAAGTTTATATATGAAGTAAGCTTCATAAATATCCTGATCGCTTAGGAAGCACCACACTTATTACCACAGACATATATCTAAATAGACACCGCAAGTACCTACTTCGGGTGCCCAACGTAAGCTATAAACGCCTAGTTTCCGCTGCTACGCTTCAGAACGCGCCTGGTCGTTAGCGTAGTTAAACATCAGTCGAAAACGCGAAAAATGGTGGTGCCCCTAAGATGTTTGTGATTTAAAGCTTTGAGTGGCACTGCAAGTGTTATGGACAAGTGTGTAGCTTACCATGAGGCGCATGTCTTGTTCATTCCGTCACTTGATATTATGAAAAAAAAAAATTTTTAAAAACTCTATTCTATCTTAATTAAATTTTTATTGAATTGACATTCAATTATTTTTTGTGAAATTACTCCACTAGTTTGTTATAATTATTAATACAAAGATCGAACACTCAGAAAAAATTCCTTCGATCCGGTCGGATTCGAACCGACGTCTTCTTGCATACCGTGGCAGACGCTATACCAACTAAGCCACGGAACGAACCAACGAACCTCACGAATTTTTCTATGTGCTTGCGTCGTGTCTTTGTACTTGGTCTTTCAACGACTTTTTAGTCGTAGGGCCATCTATGAGAAATCTATTGCAGATTTATATATCTATTCTATCTTTTTGGATATCTGAAACTCAGTGTAACAAATATCACGAACTTTCACATTTCTTCACTGAGTGCTTCTACGTATTAACAAAAGAAACTACATTGCAAAAATCGTAAGCTTCTAGTAGCTTTGTTCTCATTTTCAGGGGCTTTGGTGTCAATAAGCATCTTCAGTCGTAAATTGCACTGGGATGACTCCGTGTTGGGTCTTATTTCTAACATCAGCAGAATAGCCGGTGCGCTGGTTACTGGTTTGGCTCAAAACAGCTTTCACATGTATCTAGGTAAGTCGATTTTTATAGGCATTAACTCTAGCACTATATTACTATAATTATTAAAGTAAGAAATGATAATACATATTAAAATTTATAACTAAAAGTTTCATCGAGGGCTGTACCCTGGGGCGTCGTGCCCAGAAGGCTGGCAACATTTCCCCTTTGAATTGCTAAACTTATTCTTTGGCGAAAAGAACTGCCCGGCTTGTGGTCACCGGAGACTTCTACGAAGCGATCCGACAGCTCATCGCTAGAAGTGTCGCCTGTAGCCCCCAAGGATCTTGGGTTTCAACCGCAAAAGTCACAATGGTGTAGCACTTGGCAAAGTTAGTGCAAGTATATTTGAGCCTTTTATGGTTCTCGGCCAGAGCCTGCGCCACTTACGCCTGCAAGGACGCGGGTCTGCCGGCACCGCCCAAGCATGTCCTGTAGATAGTAGATTGTAGACTTGAGAGCCTTGATGATGTCCTTGTAGAGGTTTTTCATTTCTTGACGAACCAAAAACTGATTAAGGTAGCTTCGATATTTTGAACTTTTCCATAAAAATGTGTGTGTTGCACAAACACGTTATATCGTTATAAAACGTACATAAGAAATTGTATTTGTAATTTAGTATGGAGTGATACATGATGAGAGATAGCACGTCTTGTCGGTTCGAGAATTTTGTAAGGAGTGACGACGGAACGAAACAAATAAACAAGTAAGAATGACGAACAAACAGAATTAGAGAACGATTCAAAATTTCAAAAGTTAATGGCCGGGAACTAGAGAAATGGGTGACAAAAAGGTGGGATGCCGATGAAAGAAGCCATCGTCGATGCGTCCCACATCAGCTGTCTCTCTAACTTCCACGGACCGACAGTCATACGGTCAGGTCTCTTACCGTCACTACGACAGATGTCAGTAGGCTCAGAAGTGCCGGTATCTTAGCGCTGGTGAAGGCCCTTACGACCTTGCTACTGAGCGCTGCGTGTCGGGAAATCCGGCCAGCGCTTCGTGTACACGAGAGGCCACGGTGGCCAAACTCGTCAACAGCATCACCACACTGCACGTGCACTGATGGAGGTGGATTGTGGATATTTTTTTATAAACTTTTAATTTGTAGATTTCTGTGAGCTTTGTATAATTAGAACGTTACTAAACAATCAAATGATATTCAATTTCATAGAACAATGTCACAATGGAAATGGTACACGGAGCTGCGGCATATTCGTTATCTGCTAGTGAAAACTTGATATACATAACTTCCGATCAGTAATTTTAATAAAAAAATCTATATAATTGTTAGTATCAATAGCGGAGACTACATATTTGAAATTAAAAATGGAAGTAAATTAATTTGATACTCCGCGAACCCAGTAAATCGTGCAAAATAGCTGCGCTTGTGTTGAATATTTTTTATGCAGTTAATTTTCCCACCCTCCCAATTAACTGCATGAAAAATATTCAACACAGTTAACCGTGACCATGGGACCTGCAAAGGGCCCGAAACGGCGGTTTGTTTGAAAAAACAAATATACGCGATTTAAATCCGGAAAAATAGTTTCATTTACTAATTGCGAAAACCTAAGAACTCGATAAGTTTACTTTTTAAGAAATAAGTGTGCATTTGAACTCCATGTTACATGATGCAAAGTGACGATGAAATCGATGATAGAGCATGCGCACCGAAATAATGCCTATTTACTCGTTCTCTGAAAAAGCCCGTGTTATAGCGTTCAGGGCGTCTGCAGGCAATTCCACTCCATTACCGTTCGCCATATATTTAAATATGGAAGCGAAACCCTTCGTACGAATCCGTGGAATATTCATAACATGACGGTGGAGTACCAGCCTACGTCTAGTCAACAACTCCCTCGCACACTCTCGGTAATATATAAAGTTGTAAATGCTAGCTGGTACTTATGCGTTGGCTGAATAAAATAATATAAACATTTAGTTGATTAAAAACAAGATTAGTTCTTTTATTCCTTCGTTAACCAGTTTCTTAGGCAAGCCGATAGAAATCGTGTTACAAGGACCGTTCGCCACTGCTGCGTGCTAATTGATTTTGAAGAAACACATATAAATTAAAACTACATATTGTTATATTACGAAACTACTCAAAGTGTGTGAGAGGTTTGTAGCCAAGCAGGGGCTGTAGTACAACTCAAAAATACTGAACTGCTTGTCGTAAAGGCAGGTAAATGCTATCCAGATGTTGTACCATCGCTAACGCTTGGAGACACGCCTCTTAATAGAGTAGATAGGTTTAAATACCTCGATCACGTCTTTACTGACTGCGTGAAAGATGACCTAGATATTGCAAGGGAGCGTAGAGCGCTGGCTGTGAGAGGAAACAAGCTGGCCCGTAGATTCACTCGTTGTACAATAGAGGAGAAAGTTACGCTTTTTAAAGCTTTTTGTCAGTAAATGTACTCGAGTGGTCTATGGATTAGATATACACAGCTGTATGTAACAGCTCAATAAGAGTACAGTACAATAACATCTTCAGGATGCTGTTGGAACTGCCACGGCACTGCAGTGCATCCGGCAAGTTTGCTGAAGCGCGAACGGATGACTTTTATACCATTAGGCGAAAAAAGTATCGTCTCTGCCAAAGCGAGTTTGTGACAGTGGCAATAGCATCCTGAAGATGTTTGCCCATTGTTTTGACTGTACAATTTTCAAGTTTTGAGTAAACATTACAACGTTTATTATTATTACTAAATAGATGTCCTTATACTTTGATGTAATTTTTTCTATTTTTCAGCAGTAGCAATCGAGACGTTCAACGCAACGTCTACCACAGCACTACGATCCATCTCCTCTAAACTAGTCAGCCGTGATGAAATAGGTAACCTTGAGGCACGATTGAACGCGCGTCTAAAGACAATGGAAAGAAAGGGGAAAAACCGCGTGATTGCGCGTGCAATCGCGCGCTCCTACACGCGCCAGTTTCACGCGGTTTATCCTGCGCGATTATCCTTTACACGAACGCTTTGTAACAAAAACGAAAACAAGCAATCGCGCGCGCAAGAATTCAAACGGGGAATCGCGCACAATTGCGCGTGCAGGCTTTTCCTCGCGCAATCCTGTATGCTCCTGATCACACGCGATAAAGTGACTGTCTAAAGTGGGCTAATCGATTATAAATGCCGAATATAAGCGCTGAATGCTGGGGTTGCACATAGAGGCGGCTCGTGAAAGATTTCAGTGGGAGTTCACTTACCTACACGTACTTTAAATTAAAACTGAAACTCATATTATATTGTTCCATTTCAAACAATGCCATGCTTCATGATAGAATAATATTGATTTTTACGTAATATCATTTCAATTATAACATCATTGTTTACAACACAACAAAATGTGCGAGGAGAAAATACTATTTGTTTATTTGACAAATAAAACTGGCAACAGCACACCGAGGCGGAGTGCTAGTAGTCGCATCATCGGGCATGCACGACAAGGCAACGTTGTGCGAAGCGCCGCTCAAATCTTGCTATTCTTCTCATACTAATCCTTTGTTTCACTTGTCACGCCGTAAACAAATTTCTCTTTCGCACTCATTGAATTTAGTACTGAACTTTGTAAACAATTTCGGTTCATAGGAGCGCATCGCCGAGCGCTCCTCATAAGTCTTAGGGTCGTATTCCAGAACTTTCCTTCCAGGACTTGAGTATTGCAGTGAGCACTGAAAATCATACTCAAGTCCTTGCTATTAGGGTCGTATTTCCAGTGAAATCATACTCAAGTCTGCTCAAGTCAGGATCTGAGTATGATTTCAAGCACTGGAAATACGACCGTAATGGCAAGGACTTGAGTATGATTTCAAGTGCTTTAAACCATACTCAAATCCTGACTTGAGCATTGAGTAGAGTTCTAGAACACGACCCTTTGTAATGCTATTCTATAACAGAGAAAGATATAAATCTAATTGATGTTTGCCGTTCATTAATAAAAAAAAATACAGCGGCTATTAACATAATATTAATTAATAATTTTATTTTGGTGGGTTGGATAGGAGTGGGAGTTCACTGCACCAGCGCTCCTTGGGACGAGCCGCCTCTGGTTGTACAGAGATTGTAATGTAAATGAAAGACTTGTAGCAGCGCTTGCACTGTCGGAAATACACTTAAGTGTCGGTAGGCACTTATCATGTAACCTTGAGCGAATGACGAGCCCTGCTTCTAGTACCGCTGTTACAGTCTAACTTATAATTAATTTATTCAATTCTCAAATTTTCAGGCAAGCTACAATCTGTCTTCAACCTGACTGCGGAAGTAGCTTCCTTGACCTTCGTCCCATTGTACTCCTGGATGTACATGGTAACGCTAAAATATGATGCCGGTTTCGTTTATTACGTCAGTGCTGGTATAACAGTGATCGCCGTATTCATTTTTGGGTAATGTCCTTTTTGTATATTTTTAGTTATAAGATTGACGAGAACTCTTGGATATGAAACTGTTTTTTGGAAATTAAGAGTCAATACCTCAAATGGTTTTGGTTGATCGTGTGTCATAACAGTGAAAGTGTTTAATCAGTCACTTTGAAGAAAATATATACAGGGCGTCTCACTGTTATGCCACACGGAGGGGATGTACCCTTTCGGCGGTAACCTTAAATTACCGGTATTGTTAAATTTCATGGTCTTCCTCTTATTTAACCGCTCACGCGATACATGCAGCCGTAGACGCATACCACAGGTGTCTGTGATGATTTTATACCGATTTATCGGATATCGAAATTATAACAGGTAAAAGAACTAATATTAATTGCTATTTCGGTAACTACTCTAGCAAACCATACAGTTTTTAATGCCTGGGTCTGTCATTTAAAAAAAATAAATAACTTCAAAAATACGTCACGACAATCGTGTGTGTTATTGTTTGGGCTGGTGATTTCGGTGTTTATTTATTGAAAATATACCGTAAGTAGCGTTTTTTAAGTTTACCCTGAATATAAATGTTTATAAACTATACTTTAAGGAGTAATTTCATGGTAAACGTTAGAACCACTCAAACGGAATATTATCATATTTATCCAAGTACACCAAAAATTTTATTAGTGCTTTTTAAGTGCAGGATTTGCGGTGTATTACTGCATTTTATTTGAGACGTTTTTGTTGGTAGTACGGAGGTATTTATTTAGCAATGCAGAATAATAATTTTTATTTATAAAAACTTGTATTTAAACTGAATGCTCTTCTAATTTGCGAAAACAAATAGCCGCCATTTTGCGGTAGGAGGAGAGCATCGCGTGAACGGGTATGATGCTATGTTATTTAGTAGAAAACAATCTTTATGATTGAAACTTTCGATCAGTATAGTAAAATTAATGGTTTTTTTTTCAAATTTGGCGGGTTCTTATCCCTGTTCAGACAGGCGATTATTTAAAAATCTTTGACTGCAGTTCGAATAGTTTTTAAAATAAAAATAAAATCTTCCTTCAGTAAACTTTTCTATCTACGGTATTTAAGGTACTTTAGCTGTGGGACAGCCTGTATAGTAAAATTGAAGATATACACTAATTAGTATATGGTGTGAAAACACGTATCCTAAAAATTTTCACAATACAAAAAAACACAAACTTACCCCGAAATTGTACAAGAAAACTGCTGTATTCAATAGGTACTCTGCATATACCATTGGTTTTTTTTTAATATCAACCGAACTAAGTAGAACACATATAGTACACGATATACATTTTTAAATGTAAATAATTTTGTTTGTAAAAAAATATACGCTGAAATAAAGCCAGTGTCCCTTCCACTCGACCCGACTATAGAACCGATTCAGTACGGGAAAAAATTGAATTCGAGCTGAGGTAGTATCAACTCTTAATCGCGTGTTGATGACTTATACCGTCTCAGTCAGCAATAAGCATGAGTCCAGTAATAAACCTGAACCGTTAATTTGTTTGAAAAAACAAATAAACGCAATTAAAAATTATTTATAAATGGCTTCGGTCTCTGTGAAGAAATTACACAAGCACACATATAATTAAGCTCTTAAACTCACAAATAATTGTTCCAACACTCTTCTTCTTATTATCGTATCGATGGTATGACGTAATGAACTAGCTTCTTGCTCTGAAATGGTAGTTGGTACGTTGTGCGGGGAGGTTCCTTTCATGCACGAACATTCTAAGAACCTTACAATCCTTACAATGATTTTCTTCACTATTGCTTTATTTTATAGTATTAAATAATTTGCTTTTGTAGATGGTTCTATAAAATCCACAAAGAAAGTATGAAGAAACGAAAATCAACAGACAGTAACAATTGTGAAGACATCAAAGACAAAAATGATCGGCGGAATTCAGATGTCAAGAAAAAAGAAGACCTTGTGACTTGCGGTTTAGAGTTAATGGATGAACAAATTATCGTACAGTAATTTGGTACAATTGTTTTTTTTTTGTTTTTATTCTGACACAAAGTAAAATATTTTTTAATGCTGTTTGTCTAATAGGTGCCGTTCACTCGATTACAGTTCACTCTATTATAACAACGAATGACAAATGACTGTTCATAACAACGGTCAAAGGATATACATAGTCATTTGACGCTATAAAGACATAAGACAAATTCTTTAAACTATCACAACTCATTCGTATAACATCTTGCAATCTAATATACCAATGATTGGTACTTATAATATGCACTTTATGTAAACATTTCCAAAATAATTTACTAAGTTAATATGTAGGTGCGACAACAAGCGCAACGAAAAATTAACTTATGACCACAACAGTGCGCGAGCCGAGCTAACGAAGCGAGCGTGTCACGGTAGCAGCCGGCGAAGCACCATAATCCACTTAAATAGAAAAAAAATAATATTAAAATCATGATTATTCCAAAAATATTGGTTGCACATTATATGTCAAAAATAATTGACGGCCTCTGTGATCGAGTGTCTTGCAACATGGTGTCGCCATCTCTGAGGGGGTTCGATCCCCGGTCGGGTCAGTTGGTTTGTTTGGTTGGTTTGTCGTGGTACGAAAATGAGTAATATTACAATAAGCTTACTTTATGCTTATATTGAAATAAGATTGTTTTTGAAAAGGTTGTGATAGGCCCCCAGTTCATAAGAAATTTAAACTGACTGTAATCTTGTAAGAATGACTCATGCGCACCATCGCTTACAGGACTAATAAAAAGGCAACCCTATCGAACTACCCTCAAGACCTGCACCACTCTTGCTTTGTGCATAATTATCCGAAGTAGTACAGCAGTTAATATCATAAGCGATTGTAAACATTCGCATTTTGAAAGTTTACATAATATTCATATTTATGTGTTTATTTACATCAGGCAACTATGGCCTATATAATATGTAACTTAAGGACTAAACATACATATAATATAGAAAATAAATAACTAATCTACACAAATTGCACTTGTTGGTGAAGTGTGGCGCAATCTGAGGTCAGGTCAGGTATCTAACCGGCCGCGGAATTGCCTATATACGATACCCGCTCGACCCTCAGGCTGTATTTGGTCTTAAGTCTGATGTACTCCACTATCTTCTCAGATTTCGTGTAGACGTAGTTACATACACTGGCAGAGATCACTTGCTACGATCCAATTAACCAACTCCATTCTACTCCACTTCGCAATTTTTAATATACTAAACTTCGTTTTACAAGACTGATACTATATTTTTAATAATGTGCTCGGAATCTAATATCATGTTTTAAAATGCTTTTAGCAAAACTCTCGTTAGTTTAACGAGAATAATATATGTTCTTATTTTTGTTGAAAATATTTTTCTGTAGTGCATACACAACGCAAAAAAAAAACTAGCTACGTGTACGTCAGTAGGTATGTGCGTAATTATGTAGTTCTCTGACGTACTAGGTATGTGATTATGGGATTTATTGTTGACAGGATTTCGTTGAGTACGGCATTCCCTTCGCTTCATCGCATACCTAGCGTACAGCCATCTAGTAATAGCATGAACACAGATTAGGATGATTTATGGGTGACTGCATCGATGCAAACGCGCGACTGCATCGATGCAATCGCCTATAAATCCCAAGTGTAGCGATGCAATCGCGCGTTTGTATCGATGCAGTGGCGCGCTTGCATCGCTGCTCAGAATCGTGAGCGTGTGTAAAGGTAGACGACTAGTGACTGCATCGCGTTTGCATCGCTGCTAAATGTCGCGCGTGTAATCGTTCTTCGAAATATGTTTTCTTAAGGTGGGTCCACATTCGTGACATTTCAACGCACCGTAATTTCGTGACCGCAATAGACACGCGTTGCAAAAATATAAGTGTGGACGGTTTTTATCAAAGCACAAAGAAATATAGACAGTAAATCCACAATATAAAAAATTTCGCGGGTAGGTGTGAGACAACAAACAAGTCACTCCCATTAATAGCCAAATATTTATTAAAATCAATTAAAGTTTATTATAAATTTCGTGTTATTTGATAGATATTACATATATGTATCACGTGCAGTGTTGGTGAATACTTCCCATGTCATTTCAGTGAATTTTAGTACATACCTGCCAGCAGACCTTTGGACTTTTGTAATATTTTGCACTGTCGCTACATAACGGAACAATTAAAACTTAATTATTATTATTGGAAACATTAAATTTCGTCATGGCAACTTATAGTAACATCCTGGAGATGCAAAAGAACTTGGAGACATCATTGATGCAGCGATTTGCTGAGTTTGATGCTGCACTGAAAGCTGCGTCACCTCAAGCGCACACCATTGGCAGCCTCACCACGGAGTTCCTATCATTTAAAGATCAGGTAGGCTGCATTCTGCAGCTGCTTAGGCAGCAGATTTCTAGTCTCAGCAACACTGTTGATTCCATAGAAATGCGGCACAGGAGGAAATATTTGCTGTTTGGCGGTGTGCCGGAAGCAACTGATGAGGACATTGTAGGCACAATTGAGAACATCTGCCAAAAAACTCTTCATTTGCCAAATGTTACTCGCAGGTCCATTGTTGCTTGTCACAGACTTGGGGGGGTTATTGAGGGCCGGCCTCGACATGTACTGGTGAGGTTTGCTGAGCTGGACATGCGTAACTCTGTGTGGTCAAAGAAAACTGCACTGAAGGGCTCTTCCATAGTGGTCACCGAGTTTTTGACAAAGCAGAGACAGGCGGTGTTCCTTGCAGCGCGTAGGCATTTCGGAATGCGTAATGTCTGGACTGCTGATGGGAACATTAATGTGAAGCTGCCGAGCGGTAAGAAACACCGCCTGACCACCACCGAGCAACTGGGTGTGTTAACTGCGTCGCATGCCCCTGTGACGACTCCGGCATCCACCGTGTCTCGTGCGACTGCTGCGCCAGCGCCGGCTGGTCCGCCAAAGGTTGCCGCAAAGAAGGTGGGGGAGCGTCGAGCTCGGCGAGAAATTTAATAACTTTTTTAATTATATATTGTTACTTTGTGTAGTTTGTATTGTGCCCGTCATTTTGTTTTTTAACTTCGAATCGCAGCCGAACTGTACATAAATACAGATTCCCTTTAGTTTTCCACATATCTTTTAAACCTTCTATTCAAACCTGTAATCTTGTGTTCATTTCATTCTATTTAGTTGTAACAACTTAGGTACCGACACGATGAAAGTTTAATTTTAATTATTTACGTAAGGTAGGTTTGTTTCATTTTTTAATTTCAACAAAAGTAATTAAGGTAGGCTAGGCACTCTGTAAAAATTTGATTATTTTTGTTTTTGATTTTGACAGCTGGTAGTAGTTCGGTTGCGTTCAGAAATTGTTCATGGAATGCGTTTTTTTTGTTTACTGGCGGCGGGCCGATAACCATTGTAACTTGTTTTATGTTTTAAAGTCTTATAGTTTTTAATTTATGGTCGACTGGTGGGTTACACAGAACCCATACTTCGAAACTTTTTTTTTTATATATTATTATATTTTATTACATTTATTTTATATTAAGTATTATTTTTTATACAATTAATATTTATTTATTATACGTCTATTTATACCTACGCAACACGTAATGTCAGATGATGACTCTTTTTACTCAGCTTGCAACTCGCCTTCGTCTTTTCTTTCTATTGATAGCTCAGAATCTGAGTTTCATAATACTGATACCCTTGGCGATTCATTAACGCGCGAATTCCAAAACTTCACGAACTTTCTAAACGTCTGTCATATAAATGCCCAAAGCATCCCTAGCCACTATAACGATCTACTTGATACTTTCTCCTCGTCTAATATTCATGCTATTCTGATTTCAGAAACATGGCTTAAACCAAACCTTGCTTCTACATCTTTTAGTCTTCCTGGTTTCATATTACTTCGCAATGACCGCACGGGAAAGGGTGGCGGAGGCGTTGCCATTTACATCCGTAATGACGTTCCTTTCAAAATTGTTTCTTCTTCTCCCTCTCTATACTCCAGTTCTTTGGAACACTTGCTCATCGAGATCAAGGTAAAGGGTATAAAAGTGGCTCTAGGGGTGGTGTATTGTCCTCCTTCTATAGATTACTTCTCTTCGTTCGAAACTTTACTCTCATCTCTTAGTACTGAATACACTCATCAAATAATCATGGGCGATTTTAATACAGACCTCGTGAAAGACAGCATGAGAGCTCGCTCTTTGAAAGCAGTGATTGAATCTGTAGCTTTAACCATTCTACCTCTTGAGCCTACTCATCACAACGTAGACGCGTCGGATACCTGGCTAGATCTTATACTTGCCTCCTCTATTGATCACGTGGGTAAGGCTGGACAATTTTTGGCACCAGGTTTTTCACGACATGACCTCATTTATTTGAGCTACAAAATTAAACCACTTAAGGCTCAGCCTGCTACAGTTCAACTACGTAGTTTCGCGAGACTTGACATGGAAGTGTTAAAAAAGGACGCGCAGGCTTTTGATTGGGGCCCTACGTTGTCAGCATCAACAGTTGATGAGGCGGTGTTTTCATTAAACTCCGCAGTTCTGAAACTTTTTGACACTCGCGCGCCAATTCGATCTGTCAAACTAAAGCGCCCTCCTGCGCCATGGATAACTCGAGCAGTCCGTATTGCAATGACAAGACGAGATCGTGCGTTTAGGAAATACAAGCGCGACCGATGTGAGGAAAATTGGCTCCGTTTTAAAGCTGCAAGAAATAGGTGTAATCAAATGGTAAGAGCAGCCAAACGTAAACATATTTATGAAAATATTTTACATTCTTCCCCCATTAACACCTGGAAATTTCTAAAATCCATTGGTGTAGGTAAACCGCAAAGTTCTTACAATATAACTTCTTCCTTCTCCTTAAATGAGCTGAATACTCACTTTGCCAAAACTGCAACTTTAGACACCAACACCAAACAGCAAAGTATTGCATTTATTAGAGCACTGCCCAAAATTTCAAATTCTGTTTTTATGTTCACCTCAGTAACTGAAGATGAGGTCAGGAAAGTGGTTTTGTCAATCAAATCTAATGCTGTTGGGCACGATGACGTAAGTAGAATTATGGTTATGTGTATTTTAGAATGTATACTCCCTATTATCACGCACGTAGTTAATTTCTCGATGATGACTGGGGCTTTTCCTTCTCTGTGGCGAAATGCTCATGTAATCCCTCTTCCAAAAGTTACTAACCCCAGCCTCCTCAAGCATTACCGTCCCATCTCAATTCTTCCTTTTCTTTCTAAAGTATTAGAGGCTGTCGTTCACAAACAATTGTCTGCCTATGTTTACTCAAACAATATCCTTTCTCCATTTCAATCAGGTTTTCGACCAGGTCATAGTACTTCTACTGCGTTGCTAAAGATTGTTGAGGATGTAGGGAGGGGCATGGACTGTACTCTACTTACTGTGCTGGTCCTAATTGACTTCTCCAATGCATTCAACGTCGTGGATCATGACCTTCTCCTTGCTACCTTAGACCACCTAAACATCTCTTCAATGGCAGCTCAATGGTTCTCTTCTTATCTCCGCGATCGTCAACAAGCGATTCGTATTGATCGCTCGTTCTCAGAATGGTGTAAACTCACTTCCGGGGTACCTCAGGGCGGAATTCTCTCTCCTCTCTTGTTTTCTATTTTCATAAATCTGATTACGTCCAGCATCAAATGTTCTTACCACCTGTATGCCGACGACTTGCAGCTTTATACCGAGGTTAATGTCGGTGGCATAAGTGATGCAATTGTACTAATTAATGATGACCTTCATCGCGTCTCGGTTTGGTCCCAAAGGTTTGGTGTCAATGTTAACCCTTCCAAGTGTCAAGCCATCATCCTTGGAAGCTCACGCCTTTTTTCGTCTTGTGATCTGTCGTGCGTGCCACCAATAATGTATGAGAACGTAGTGATTCCTCTGTCAAATCAGGTAAAGAACCTGGGGCTTATTATTGACACAGGCCTTACGTGGGATTCCCAGGTGTCTGACGTTTGTCGTAGGGTTACAGATACACTAAGAGCTCTATACAGGTTTAAGAACTTTCTTCCAATTAAAACCAAAACTCTCCTTGTTCAATCTCTAGTGTTGCCTGTGATTGATTATGCTGACGTGTGTTACAGTAACATCTCTCAAATCTTTTTGAATAGATTAGATCGTCTTCTTAACAACTGCATTAGGTTTATTTTTGGTCTGCGGAAGTATGACCATATATCTGCTTGTCGTCGTCAACTAAATTGGCTTCCCATCCGTGAACGCAGGTCCTTAAGAATTTTAACCACTCTTTTCTCCATCTTGTTCGACCCGGCTGCACCTGATTATCTTAAATGTTCATTTCAATTTCAAAACGCTCGGCCGGGTTGCGAATTTCGATCTTCCCGTAGCCTTAAGCTTTCCATTCCTTCTCATCGCACTGATTTTTTGTCTAATTCTTTTACCCTTCATGCAATTCGTCTTTGGAACGCGCTCCCGCTCCATGTAAGACAAGCTCAGACCAAATTATCTTTCAAGCGCATGTTGCGCAAGCATCTGTTTGACAATAGTCAAAATTAAGACACTGTTTAATGTTGCTTTGGGTACATATATCATATTATTTATTATTATAATATATATATGTAAGTTTATTATGTATGTATAATAAGTATGTTTATTGTATGTTATTTATTTATACCATACAAATTATCGATTAGTTTTCTAGTATTTCTATTTCTTCTTGTTTAAGTGTAGCACCAACCTATTGTGTTTTTTTTTCTGTTTGGCCCAATGGTTGACTGGTAGAGAATGCCTTATGGCATTAAGTCCGCCATTTGTACTTCAGTGTATTGTACAATAAAGTTTAAATAAATAAATAAATAAATAAATATAATCCACATTTAGCGTAGCAAGTACCGTGAGACTTGGACATGTCACGCTATCTGAAATTGTCATAGTCCGTCCACAATTATGTAGCAAGTACTCACGGAACAATAAATACTGTAGAAGTGCTTAGTTTGTGATGCACGTGTGCCAACAGTTCGCGGAGTTCCAGAAACTTGAGCTCAGTCGGCCATTTTCGCTTTATACGTTATGGTCGTATCAATTATCTTGCGCAAAACCTCAAAATCGTAGAAAAATGCTTTATTTTGCTACTTTGGACTGCAAAAATTGTAATCGCACTTGTAATATCGTATCGGATAGTGTAATTACGCGTTACTAGCATTGGATTGGGTTTCCATTTCACTAATTTAGTGGCCAAATTAAATCCACGTAAATGTCGTAAATTAGCGTGATTTATAGAAATCATTGTTATCAGTCTATAGACATCATAAATGAATACTTACAGCCCAAAAATGAAAGTTGTAGCCAATGAAATACAAAAGTAATAACGTTAAATCCCTTTCATGTAATAATGGTATAATGCAGATACGCGCCTTTTACCAGTATACATACGCGGATTTACACTATCTCCGGCGATATGATCTATGGTGGTGTTTAAATAACGCACACACTCAACATAGCCCCGCACTAGGGAAACTCTGTGTCGCGGGTGCCATGGACACACACATAGACAACCACAAATTACACCCAGTTTCGTAACATCAAAAGTCCTATTTTAATAAATTTTCAATTTCCTTTTTATCGTGATAATTTTTTTGTTACAAGAAACGAAAGTAAACTTTATGCCGCTGTAATATGGTCGTTTCTTTTTTGTAGAACAAAATAAACATCTCGAATTCGTCGTCGTTCAGCTATTAACCGCTAGATGACAGCACATTTATTAAAAATTCATTCTAAAATTTCATAAAATCAAAACGCAATAACTTGCAATAATAGGTATTGACTGTGTTAAACTTTCAAATTTTTTTTTTATAATATCAAGTGACGGGACGAACAAGTTGTGCACCTGATGGTAAGGTACACGCCTGTCCATAATAGTTGAAGTGCCATTCAGAGCTTTAAATCGCAAATATCTGAGGAGCACTGCCACTACGCCCGTCACCCTGAGACCGTCACCTTGTTGGTAAGTCCCATGTGCTTGTAATTTCACCAGCACCCGTCAAAACCGGAACGCGTGCCAACAAAGTGAAGTTTAAATCATATTAACAGACCAGAATACATTATTCTTTTTAAATTTTAAACTACGACCAATCATTATCAAGGTAATCATACCCATGTACCCGTGTCAAGTCACGAAGTATCGTTGCGTTGAAATATCATGACCCAAAATGTGGACCCACTTTAAGAACAGCCAAAATACAATGATTTAAACAACGCATGACAATAATACATTTGAACATGAGGAAAAACCCTTTCACGATCACGCTTTATGCGCTTTCCTTCGAAGCGTTTTTCAAGGAACCTTTTAGTTAAAAGGGGAAGAAAGATATTATTCTTAAAGTATAATTTCTTTGAAGATTTTTTATTGTAAAATGGGAAAGTACAGCTGGATATACATCATTGTTACTTCTGTAACATAAAACATGTAACAAAGTAAAGATATTCACTTCGAAATTGTCGTTTTGGTCAGATTTCTATACTAGATAAATAGTTAAAATATACATTTGATATTTTAAGTAGTATATTTATGTTATAAAATACCTACCACATGTTTTCTCTATTAACTAGGACCAGACGGCACCATTGTACTCAGTTGTGCCTTTTTTGTGTTTTTATACTGTAATTGAACTACATAAGGGCGCAGTTCCATACATAACAAAGTAAAATCCTTTGATATTAGTGTTTTTAACATAATACCTACACGTCAAATATGACTTTTTAGCAAAAAATCTGATTACTGAAGTCATGCCCTTTAAGGTTACTGTATATTCAACAATTGTTGAGACATATTTCCACAAACAAAAAGTAAATTGGCCTTTAATTCCTGAACCCTAATATATTTGTAACTCTATTTTGATAAAAATGTTAGTTGTGTCCTTTTTCGTTTCGATGGCAGAATAACTGTATACTACTAAAATAAACTAATTCCGAATTCCTTTGTGAAAATTCAAATTGTGTAGAAGTTCATATATAACTAAAGAACCATAGTTTCACTGGGTCCGTCAAAACAATAGGCATAACGCTTTGAAGTCAAATTGTACTTTTACTTACGTGCACTAACAGATTAAACTAAATTTATGTTGTATTTTTTTTAAATTCACATGCGTGTGCACACATGGATTTGAAACTGAAATAAAGTACATAACAATTATTATTAAGCATATAGCTTTAAACTTAAAATATATATTAAATGCAGATGATTTTGTATATCAGACTGATTTTAGTGAACATACTGAAGAAAAAAATAGTTGACTGTGTTCTAGTAATTTGAAATATAGAATACACATGGCATAATTTCCAGCATATACAGACGTTAAAGCTAGAGACGTTCCACACCAAAGTAACAATAGTCTTCTTACTTAATAATTCAAATGACCATCTATGCTTACAACATCAGTATAACCTTGTAAATGTATGATATCACTGTTCTTCAAACTCAACTATAAGGACTATATGTAACGCTTAAGGATAGATTATTACAGTGTATGTAAACAAAGGCTTCGAACCAGTCCGTTTTACCTGTTGCGACTTACGGCGTCAAGATGCAGGCACTAATGATACGGCTAGTCTACCAGTTTAAAGTTGCACAGCTACGCTCAGAGTTTCTGTGAAGGATAATGTAATAAGGTTAACCGACAGAGATCCGAAGTCATCGACAGCTCGTAGGGTAAGCAAGACATTATGGCAGTAAGCTGTTCATATTTGACGAAAAACAGATAACCAGGAACCGAGTTCTTAAGCGGAGACCAGAAGTTGGTGAATTTGGTGACTAAAGCTGTGGACCGTGAGAAATAGCGCTCATTGGAGACATATTAAATCCAGCAGAGGACTACAATGGGCAGATAATGATAATAGGATACAAATTCACATCTGACAATCTTTTTGTAAAGACTAAAAATTATGAAAAAGTATTTTGGTTTGAGGTAGTTGGTAAGTGTTGTGACATACAGACGAACAACAAAGTCGAATCGTCATTAAGTTTTAACCGACTTCATTACTATGTGAATTCGGAACTCGAAAGAGAAAAGAAAAATCAAAGGAGCACTCCTTTTTTTTCATTTTTCCACTTTTCTTTTTTTTTGTATGCAGCTTGTAAGAGGCTTGTGTGATCCAAGGTACAAAACAAGTAGTGTATAAGGACATACCTACCCGTGACCTCAACAGGGTAGATGAAGAGAATAAAGTGCAGATTTGAACATGTAATTACCGATAGAGATTGTTAAGTTTTATACTTACTTCATAACAAAATCTAATTATAAATTAAACATTATTTCTTAAATCATTTAAACAGCATTATTTTGAGGTGAATAAAAACAGAGGCATAGTTTAAAAATAAGTCGTAAAAATAGTCACGGACCTAATTCATCAACAAACACAATTTCATAGACCCCCTTCTTCAAACAAACGTTGATATCATATCGCATTTCAAACATCATCATTGACAATATTTACAGCTCTCTATGCTTATCAAAACCTGACGAAGGAGCTATTTGCTTTAGAACAAGTAAATACATTACATTTAATTTTTATGCAAACATCGAGCTGACGTACAGCATGACTTATAAGTAATTTTTTGCCTAGCTTCTTGTACTGAGTTTATCATATAAAAAAATCGAACTGTGACTTACACCGACTTTTAAATGTCAAACAGGCAACTTCTAGAAGTTAGATATCTTCTAAGATTCATATTGTTCATAGTTTTACGTTTAGTGTACCCAGTTTTTCCGTATTTCTCATCTCACTGTTTGTCACTCCATTATATTTTTACTACGTCATAGCATCTTGAATGTATGTCGCCACATCTGCAAAGATTAAAAATAATTGTGCCAAATATAAATGTTGTCTATGTCATCATCATAAAACGTTAATCTGAAAGAATTAAAAATATAGAACACGATGTACGTGAAAAACAACTACACAATCTGAGACAAAGAACTTTCAACCTCTTTAGTTTCATCAATGATTCTGTACAGTGTAACAGTGTAAAATGTCTAATGAAAAAACAGTGCCTGAGGAACAACCTCTACAAGAGAAGGAATCGAGTACTGAGTTGAAAGATAAAACATGGTACGAGAAACTATGTTATTTGAAAACAAACATTACTGTGGAGCCCATAATGGCGGGCCTAGTCATACCCTCAATGTTAGCAAGATTAGCAGTACAGAATCTGAATTTGGAAAAGACATGTCGAATAAAATTTCAGCTCGGAGAAGAAGCGTGCACCTCGTTAATAAAAAAAGAAGGCAATTTTACACACTACGAAAGCGATATCCAAAAGACAATTGCGTCCATAGAGCAGTGGAAGAGCGTTATACAAACGTCTATACCGCTTTTCCTTGTTATTTTCATGGGAGCATGGAGCGATAGGACTGGGAACAGAAAACTCTGTATACTGCTACCAATTTTAGGGGAACTGCTAACATGTATTAGTAACCTGATAAGTACTATATTTTTTGATGAAATTCCAGTCGAAGTTACAATGTTTTTCGAAGCTTTGTTCCCGGCGCTTACAGGTGGTTGGGTAATGATGTATTTGGGAGTATTTAGTTATATAAGTGACATTACTGATAATGAATCGAGGACGTTTCGTGTGGGCCTGGTAAATTTATGTATGACAGCTGGAATACCCATCGGAACAGCTCTGAGTGGAATATTATTAAGGTTATTGGGCTACTACGGAATCTTTTTAATATCTGGAACGATATGTTTATTGAATTTTGTATATGGGTTCTTCTGCTTGAAGAGTAATACGAAGCTTAATAATAATGATAACGAAAAGGTAAGTACTTTTTCGATATTAAACATGTTGTGTCAGGTAGAGGAATTGATGGTACTTTACAAATAGAAGAAGCAAAATAAGTGCGACAAATATGTACATTGCCACGAAACGGAAGCCAATTAGGAAGAGAAATTATATATAGTAAAATGAACTTTATATCAATTGTGTAATATACAAACTAGATACGATACGATAACCGTAAGAAGTCCCGAGATAATTTTTTGGCACAAATTTGGACGTTAAGCCATTGATGTGAAGTCAATTTTGCAATGGTTATAAAGAACCGCTTTCATTTCGCGGTAATGCAAATTGAATCACAGATTACTTAATAGATTCTACGTAAGAGATATATCACTCTCATACAAACTCGAAAATATTTACGTTATTATAGCCTACTAAATCTGACTAATCACATCTGGCGCTCACTACGAGGAAAAGGGAACCTAAGCATGCGCTCAGAGATGTGAAAATAACGTTACACGCCGTGTGCAGTCGTGCGGAACCGAATGCTGGGGTTGTACAAGGATTGTAATGTAAATAAAAGACTTATCTAAGCGCTTGCATTGTCGGCGATACACTTAGCGAGCGTAGGCAAGTAAGTGCCTACACAGATCACATAACCTCGAGCGATTGACGGAGCCCTGATTGAACCTTAGTCTAAGAATTTATCTCTAAACAAGAAATGAAAGTCCATAATGAAAAAAGCTTATAGAAAAAATTTTGAGCACGCTTCGTTCCTTATTTAAAACTCTAAATAATATTTCAGAAGGACCCCATAACGTGCATGACGATGTTGTCTTTAGTCAAAGACACAGCCATGGTCGCTTTTAAGAAAAGAGAAGGCAATACAAGGAAGAAAATCATTCTTACGTTGTTGGTAGTGGCAATTTTATATGGACCTGGACATGGCAAGTAAAGTTTAAGCAGAACACTTAAATAATGGGTAGGCCAAAAAGTCCGTGCGGTTTGTGCCACGAGTTTTAAACAAAAAATTAACTTTTCCTTTTAAAACGTTATATTTTCTGTGGTCATTTTAAAAATAATATTTTAGCGCGTATTTTAAGAATACGCGGGTAAAGTTTGTAATTTATGAAAAATGTGAATGCAAAAATACACATCAATAATTTACACACAACAAATTTTGATGGCTATCAAAATTATTGCAGTCAGGTATGTATATGTTTACCTCGTCCACCGATTTCCACTTGTTCCGGTCTTTACTAAATTCTTTGAATAGACACGACTTTGATAATGAAGAGACGCATAGAGCAATATTTTGTAATAAAAAAACCGGAGTTTTTTATGCAAGAGACGCTTTAAAATTACCCGAAAGATTACATCAATATGACCAATACATATTTGATTTAAGTTTTTTTTATTCATACTTTGATACGTGCGGACTTTTTAGGCCACCCAATGTATATTATAACCACTGATGTCAAGAATTAATACTAAATGATTTTTATAACAATAATAACAAATAATACGGAAGTAATTCGATCTGTTACACAAGATCACCGACTTGAGTGAGGTGTGCCTCGTTAACAACTGGAAACGGTTGGATTTTTACGGCGGGTCACGATACCATATATTCCGCTCTCCAGCTAAGTCCCTGATCCCATCCCACTGTGCTATTGCCGCTAAATACTACCTCTTTTATTCAAAATGTTAATATGTGACCTCTACCTGCTACGCTTCCAACAAACCTCCTTCGCTTCCTCCACACTCATACTCTTCATACATGTCCGTTTTATTCAGGACATCCGCAATCTGATCGAGATATATACGCCAAGGTGTACCTCTGGCTACGCCTCCATCTATATTCGCTCTATAAATTTGTACCGTCAGTCTATCAACATTCATTCTTTCTTCATGACCAAACCATCGAACCATCCCGCTCTTCGTCCTGGTCACTACATCATCTTTCATACCACAACGTTTTCTTACTATGTTATTCGACATTACAATTTAAGACTAATATTACAAGACAACGCAATTCATAATTTTGATAAAACAAGACAAGACAATCATGGATAAGTGTGTCGCTTACTAAAAAAAAACAAATTAAAGCTAGGACTAAATGAGGACTCGACTTTCGGGTTTTTTTGCGGTTGATGCACGATCCGTTTGCTCTCTCTTAAAATATTATTTTAATAGAAATAATAACAGAACAATATTTATTACCTAACATTTTCAAAAATATTCGGTGTTAATACAGTGAACCTAGTGGAGTGATTAGTAAACATTAAACATAATATTTAATAGCCGTATTAGTGAGAAATCCAAAGAAGTTCATTTTAAACTAAGTGAACTCTGCGAAACGTTGACAGAAACGCGTAAGCACCGCAATCTCCACGGCGCTTACGACCTTTTGGACACGGAGTTGCCGCGCTTTTCGTTTTGGCGGTACTCAACATCATCACTCTGTGAATAAAATCTGTGCGTATTTTCAAAATTATATCAAAGTTTACCAACGCAATAATCAAATAAAATGTCAAGCAAACAATGTGCAGGTGGTAAACAGTCAATTGAATGTGATGAGGAAACTGATGACTGACTTACTCATTACATCACTCAATCTACCATAGGATATGCGCTAACATACCATCTTTGGACAGCGAATATGAGACTGAGAAATATCTCACATCATGTATAGCATGCAAAAGCCGTATGAGGAGATGTGGTGATAACTCTGAAACACCCATTCGTAATGCGACTAAAGGTCTTGCCCACGATAATGTTACGCTTAGAACAAAAGAGCGTCAACGCGCCAGCTCCTCTCTAGCAAGAAACTAACAATTCTGCGGGTATATCTGTGGCTCAAATACGAGAACTTATTACAGCGGAAATTCATAATGCTGTTTACAAGTCAATCCAGACAGGTCTATGTTCTCAACTCAAAGAGATTAGCGATGAAATGCTAGGTTACAAAAAATCTATACAATTTTCCAACGCCAAACTAGATGATATACTGTCATTGTTTAATTCTAGCGCTGATTGACTGAAAATTAAGATGCTCTCCAACGAAATCGCAGTACTCAATGGCCAAGTGAATGAATTAAATCTGCTTTCCAGTAATTTTGTGATGGATTCACCTGTTTCGATTATGGCGCAAATAAATGATAACTTTCAAAAGCAAGAAATTGCTATTAAAGAAATTGCAGGCGCACAATCTACGGTACTATCAAAGCTCAATAATGACAATGACATTCGGAGGCAATTAACTGAGACCGTAACCGACAAAACGGAAACTTCTAGCCTACCTAATTGTACATAGACGCCTAGCATCACTGCAACCAAATCAAAAAGTACAAAAAAGCATACGCAGAAGGAAAATTCTACTCCTCAGTCAGTCCCTAGTATTCTACATACTGACTCTATGTCATCACGTGTTTCATTGCCTGCTCAACCTCCAAAACCAGTAACGAAAATGACCAAAAGGACGAGTGGACTTAGGTTGAACGTAAGCGTACCCGCGGCTCACTGTCTATGGTTCTGAGGGGGACTGCCGCTCCCGGGGCCACCGCAATATATGCTGAGGAAAAGAAAAGCTACACACACCTCTACTACGTGTGAGGGGATCACAGTAGAACAGGTGAGAAAACACTTGAACTCTATATGTGGAACCGACGTTTGTTTGGTGGAAGTGCTAATGCCCGCGGCAATTATGCTTCGTTCAAGCTTGTAGTGCCAACAATAAAAGTTGAACTAATAAATGTATTCTAAAAGATGGTTTAAAAAAATAAAAAGCTTATCTATGCACGTAAAGCCATCATAAAAACACACGATGTTTTTTTCTCACATTTAGAAATAAGGCATTTTTCACATTTAGAAAGCAATTTTCAAAAATCTTTGAATACAGTATTTTTCTTTTTTCTTTTCAAGGTATTACAAACAATTGTACATGGTTGGATTACATTTGTTGTTAGGTTAAGTAACAATACGTACAATCAACAACATTATCCACATATTATTAATAAAGTTGAAATTGAAATTGCCATGTGTGATGGGTAAAGCAAAACTGAAACAAGTAAACAGTAAACAAAGAAATTAAGTCAAGGCTTCAATAATAGCTTTTTTAAATTTAGAAGCAGGTAAATGAAATATATCAATAACACTAAACATTGTACTGAGAAACAACGCGACGTAGGGGAACTTGCTTGCCAGCATTTCTTCGGCAGCGCGCCGTTTCAAATAGCGGGTAGGAGCGCATACGCCGTCGATGAGCTCTCGTGGGTACATTGTATTTAATATTTTGCACAGGATCTGGACTTATTATTACTTTTAAAAAAAAGTAATGTCTCCATGAAGCAAAATATCCTATCTATAATTATTTAAAGTACTTTCCCTTCATATCGCATAATAATAAGATTCCCGGTACATAAGTAAAAAAAAAAAACCTGGTAAGGCTTGGGCCACAATTATCGAAAAAAAGCTACATGAAAAGGTTCAGCGAATTAAGGCTATGTGCATCTTATAATGCTCTGCCATAGTAAAAAAAATATTCGAAATCAATAACAAATATTCAGGTTGGGTACACTAGTCTAGTACATAGATATCGTTAGGTTGGGTACTAAAATATATTTACTCATAATTATTATACTATTAGTATATAATTACAATAAGTTATTTTTAATTAGACGTTTTTAGTATATGTGGCCAGAGATTCATAATGAACATTGTTATCGTAATCAACCTCTTTTTAGCGTTTCTCAAATATGTCCAAGCACAATTACAAAAAAGAATCTGAAACTATTCAAATTTTGTTACCTTACAACTACTGCGCATGAAGACGTGTGCAAAATCACTAATAAGACCAAAACTTCAATTTACCTAATCCTACAGCTAAGAGCAGTTGAGCTAAGAGCAAAGTTGCCGCCGGTGCCACCACTCTCTAAGCCAGACTAGATTAGTTGGTGAATAAACAAACCTTGTATACGAATTTCCATTATATGTTCTCATACTCTGTTTATCTCTGTGTATTTATTTCTATCTACTTCATTTGCTCTACTATTAAAAATACATGAGAATGAACATGAGAGCGTTGGGAAATATAGACGATGAAATGTTCTAAAAAAGATGAAGTCAATAGTACACAGAATAAACGAAATCTACAAAAAGACAAAGTTATTGGCGAAGCTGTCAATCAAGCTAAAGACCCATGTGTAATATCTGTCTTCACATAGAACGTTACCGAACCATATCCTACACAAAAATTCAACTGAATAGTTCAGAGAACTGAGAGGTCAATGTTCTATATTACATTGCGCTATCGGAAAACCAGTAAAAGGATTAGAAAAATATGGAACTAAAGATACTTATGGAGTTGAATCGGTAAACAAGACTAGTATTAACTAGAGGCCGCATACTAACAGCACATACGCCATAGAACTCCCAGAAGGTAGGTTGATGGTTTCGTGGTAAATGTCAGAAAGAAGGATAGCGACATCCCGTGGTGAGCCAGTATTTCACGACGTGCATTAAAGAGACCTATCAATACTTGTGATTTATTATCGTAGCATGAAAAAAGCTAATTACATACAGCCTATAGAAGTTGGGTTATGAGTTGATATATATAATGTTTATAACATTGTCCTGTATTTCGTTTCAGATGTTTGTTCGTAGTAGCAGATAACAACAAGTTTTCAGTTTTTTCCCCAAAAATTATAGAGAACTGGTAACTGAGTGATAATTCTTTCATAGATTTCTCATAGATGGCGCTACGACTAAAAAGTCGTTGAAAAACCCAATACAAAGACACGACTCAAGCACATAGAAAAATTCGTGAGGTCCGTTGGTTCGTTCCGTGACTTAGTTGGTATAGCGTCTGGCACGGTATGCAAGAAGACGTCGGTTCGAATCCGACCGGATCGAAGAAATTTTTTCTGAGTGTTCGATCTTTGTATTAATAATTATAACAAACTAGTGGAGTAATTTCCCAAAAAAGAATTGAATATCAACTCAATAAAAATTTAATTAATACAGTGAATAGCGACATCTCTCGCCAGGACTGGTAGCTGTAAAGGTACTAACTGGGTGATAATTCTTTCATAGATTAATAGAGAACTTGTTGAATAGTCACAAATTTGCCAAACTTTGACACTAACATTTAATAAAACGTTAACATGTTCTGCCGGAACGAAAAGGAAAAAATATTAAATCTGCCCAAACGGCAGAAATCTGCTACAAATAGTCACATTGACATTGGCAAGAGGCCTTTAGACAAAACGTTCCTTTGCCAACTTTCTTATCTCTCATTTAAATATTGTCTAAACATTTTTGTCACATTGCGTTTTGTTTTTTACTCTATGTCATTACTGTTTAATTTATTATTTGAGTAGGTATTTTATAGCCTTAATTTTTTATATGTATACTATAAAATATCTATTACTTTAGGTAGGTTAACATTCAATAATGCTTAAAATGAAACGTGCATACATGAACGTTACTTAGTCTATGGTCAAACTTAATCAATTGCGTTATGTTCTTGCATTTATTCTTAAATACATTGTTTTACAATTTCTTTATTGCGGACTTCTAAGAACATACAAAAATATATTGATAACTAGCTATAAACTAAAACGTAAAATTATACTAGCAAAGTCCATGAACGACTCTTCGTTGATTTTATAATTATTGGGTCAGCTTTCACCATCCTTCTTTTGCAGTATTTGGATAATTGTCGGCTGAAAACGACATGTGACGTGTAATAAAATATTTCCTAGTACAAAGTAATAGAGGACCTTTTTGTAATACCTTATAATATAGAATACTTTAAAGAATAGGATCAAGTAACTAATTGTCGACAGAGTCTTCAATGACCCCGCTGTTCAATGATCCTACCAGTCATTCGTGCCGAGTGTTTCAGATACATTTAACTGAGCTTACGAATAATCTCCCTTACCCATGTAAGTCATACGAGCAATTTGATATGATCGGTGATTATGAATAATGGCTGGTCTGTGTTAATAATGCCTACATCAAATTAATTAAACAAATGATCTCTAGTATTTTAGTTAGGTTAGATGAGGTTACGTTATTGCCCGCGAGAAGGAGCGAATGATTCATTGTGCCCGGATCAAGTGATAAATTCAAACCATGTTAAGCTTGTAATGGACCTCGGGCAGTCGAGCATTATTTACACGTACCAGCCATATAATTTGACCAATACTCTTGGTCATTATTCGCAATGACCGGTCCGTATTAATATACCCGATTAATTATTCTTTCTGCGCACGACGAACTTTTGTACGTGCACATCTTTTATATTTTCTCTTCTGTACTTATTGCTTATATACTTGAGTATGTTCTTAAAATCATTGACAATACGAGTGTATAAAATAGAAATCTCAAATAAACTTGTACCCTCTTTCAGATCACTGTATATATAAGTATATAAATGTAGTCCAATATAGTGGAGTTTGGTACTAGATGTCTACTGAAATGTGAAATCCTCTGAGACTTCATTCTGGTTAGTTCGTGCAAAGTGTAACTGATTTTGAGTCCGCAATAAACGGATTTTCGGAAAAGAGCTGTTTATTGCTTTACTTTCTACACAACTACAGACATAGTAGCTAAATATCAAAATTATATGAGTAGTGAGACTAACCAAATACTTGTCTGAACATTGGGTTAAAATCTTTGCTGACGAATTTTAATTTCAATGAGTGCCTTAAATGTATGGCCATAAGTTTGATATTTATTAAATATTCATATATTTTATTTTCAGATCCTTTTGATACTGATCCATACATTTTCGTATATATGTAGGTAATTGGCAATTATATAAACCGCTAGAAAGCTATGAGAAGTATCGTATATTAAAATTGCAATAAATAGACTGAAATGTAAAAAAATATGTAATAAATAAAGTTCGTACAAAACGGTAGATAGTATTATTCAAAGCATTACTGTATTATTTGATAACATCGTATGAACTTGCTGAAAGAAATTCAAATGTACTTCGAGCTTATAAAAAATACCACAAAGCTTATCCAATTTTTGCAATGTCATTGTAGTCAATTTCCAGTCACACTCTTGTCGAACGTTTGTTCCTGGATAGGTGCCCAGGTACTAAGGACGGTTAGATACCTATTTACCTTCCCTTTCCTGGATCTGTGCTTATCCATCCATCCTCGATTTTTTCTCGATGTTTCTTTCTCTGGTGTTTTTAAAATTGTGTGCCGGCACAATGTTCCCTCTCTTATTCTCTAAGGTCTTAACAAAAATGTATATATTCCTTATAACACGTGTTAAAATTTCCTTATTTGTCTATATTTCTATATAAACTTCTTTACAATATCTTTGTTTCTATTAACAGGGGAAAGAATAGTGACGTATATGTACTTAAGATACAAACTCAACTGGGATGCAGTAATGTACAGCATTTACTCTACATATAGTATCCTTACTCACTCAATCGGTAAGTATTTTTAAGGTTCTAAAGGTACTTATTATATAACAGTGTAATAAGTCATAGTATCAAGAATCGAAATAACTATTCTTTATTGTCACAACGACAATTTAAGGAATCAGGTGAAAGTAACTAGAATGAAGGTAAAGTGTTTATTTCTCCTATTGTAAAATAATGAAATAGTAGATCCTACGTGTAGTTCTATTCTCGGAATTTGTCTTCAATATCGAATTAGAAATTAATCAGGATATAATAACCAACGTAGTGAAACGACAACTAAACTAACTGGTAGTGGGCGGGGCACATTACTCGTAGAACAGATAACCGACGAGGCCGAATAACCGCTCACGCGATGCGCTCCTCCTACCGCAAAATGGCGGCTATTTGGTTTCGCAAATTCGAAAAGCATTCAGTTTAAATGCAAGTTTTTGTAAATAAAAATTATTATTCTGCATTGCTAAATAAATACCCTCCGTACTACTAACAAAAACATCTCAAATAAAATTCAGTAATACACCGCAAATCCTGCTCTTAAAAAGCACTAATGAAATTTTTGGTGTACTTGGATAAATATGATAACATTCCGTTTGAGTGGTTCTAACGTTTACCATGAAATTACTCCTTAAAGTATAGTTTATAAACATTTATATTTAGGGTAAATTTAAAAAACGCTACTTACGGTTATGTTTTCAATAAATAAACACCGAAATCACCAGCCCAAACAATAACACTCACGATTGTCGTGACGTATTTTTGAAGTTGTTTATTTTTTTAAATGACAGACCCAGGGAATTAAAAACTTTATGGTTCGCAGTAGTTACCGAAATAGCAATTAATGTTAGTTCTTTTACCTATTATAACTTCGATATCCGATAAATCGGTATAAAATCATCACCGGCATCTCTAGGTGTGATATGCGTCTACGGCTGCATGTATCGCGTGAGCGGATAATACCTGAGGATTCGGCGTCGATAGACGATGACGTAGAGATGTATGCGAGCACAATCGGACATAATAGCGATCTTTGGGGAAGCCTATGGTTATTAATGGATGTCTTTCGACTGAATGTATGGCACAAAATTGGAATGAATTGGCCATGGAGCTTATGAGTATTGTAGTTTTGGAAAATAGAACTTATGATGACCGATGACCGGATGACCAAATACTCTTACGGCTCGATCTCAACATCCTAGACAGTACGAACTATATCATTTGATATTTATTCTGATACTCGTGGCTTCTCACTGCAACAGTGAGCGGAATCCAGAGTTAACCTAATCGTTTAACGGTGACAATGTGACTTCCATTGGCGTGCACTTTTTTATTTGTATAAAAATTTGACTTATGTCTCCTTTCATTTGATAGGATCGCACCGCATTATCCCTCGAACAATGCGCTACTTACGTAGAACAATTGAATTTGGTTTTACATATATTAGATTCCATTGAATTTTTACGAAAGTCAAATAAATCAGAATTATTTGATAATAATTTTATTAATCTTTCATTAAGGATATGTATCGCGAAACTGAATGGAAGCAAATTTTTGTATGCATAGCATAATGAGCTTTATGTCCATTGTGGAACGTACAAACTAAATACGTCTGTCACAAACCAGGTCGAGCGTCTTCCGAAAAATACTTGTTGTTTTATCTGTATAATCTTTTAATTATTATATTTATTTTTAATTACCTTATTATGCTCACCTGTTTTTTAATGTAAAGAGCGAGATTCCTAACTTGTGTTAGGTAAATACTTAGCCCAGATCATTCGATATCCGGTGGCCCTTACGGAAGTCCTTAAATGGAGTTCGAACTCAGGTGGGGCGCTGCAGAGACAAGACATGTAAATGGGGTTTCAGGGATGCTTGTCTAACCTAGTGAGACTGCGATGCCTCAACATAGCTCACAACAAACCTATATGAGGGAAGATCTCTACATGGCCACGGATAACGTAGTCAAGATGGCAACACTATTATACTATTGAAACTAAATATAGTCCTAAAAAAGAAGCATCGACACGATAAAAGGAAAAAGAAGCCCAGATCACGCAATATGCAAGCTTCTTCATCTTCAGCCTTTAGTCCCCCACTGCTGAGTGAAGATCTCCCCATTTGCACGCCGTTCCCTCCGATCTTGGAATATTTGTTTCCAGGTCCGTCCTTCTAGCCTTCTAGCGATGCTTCTGGTGCCGGTCCTTGGTCTATTGGTCATCGGCTTCTGCAGCTTGTGTAATACATCCATCGCAATTATCTTTGCACAATGATACGCCCGTATGTCAGATAGCTTAGTGCGATCCGGATTTCTATGTTTTTTAAAGACAGAACTGATAGTGTTTAAATATGGCCAGACATTGTTGCGCCGATTACGTTACTTAGATCAACGTTAAAAGTAGTTTCATTTACATACCTGGTCTAGTCTACATTTAAATACCTGGGTCACATTATTACAGACAGACTTACGGATGACGAGGACCTTGAGAGGCAATACGGAGCCATCTCAGTGAAGAGCAATATGTTGACGCGGCGTATTGCACTCAGACCAAGTAAAAGTTGCTCTGTTTCGGATTTTTCATATTGTCTGCGAGTCAGCTGTGGTACAATTACACAGTAAAACAACGCATTTCGAGCAATATTACGTATGCAGCGCTTCTAGCATGTTTGCCCTGAATAGGGTAGACGATTTTTACGCCCTGTTACGAAAGCGTCAATGGTCTTTTACAGAGAGACTAAATAAGTCCAGGACTGAACTTGTGCAAACTTTGTTTTTAATGTTCCCAATGCAATTTAAAAAAAAAAATATTAATTGTATTTTAATTTTTAACCGACTTCAAAAAAAGGAAGAGGTTCTCAACTCTTCTGTATGTTTTTTTTTGTATGTATGTTACACGATAACTCCGGTATTTGTGAACCGATTTTCATGATTCTTTTTTGTTGGAAAGAGGGTCCCATTTCATTTTGAAGAAAATCATCCACCTCGAAGGGTGGCTGATCACGCATGAAGATTCATTTTTATAAATAGCGCCTAAATTTTACTTAAGGAGCAATTATTTTAATAGTTGGTTTTGCTATTCTCCAATTCAAGGCGTTTTTCTCTCTCAATATACTTTGAGTAGTAAGAACCGGTTTTTATTATCCCCTGTGTCAAGTCCTGTATAGTGGCGAACTAGGGGATATTTCAATAAAACTTCGCAAATAAATGTAATTCCAGTTGGTTTTTTTAGTACTCTGTACTGAGATTATATTTATTGCTTTCAAATTATTTTGACCGTGTAATGAGTGTGTAATGTATAATTTAATGTAATGAGATTTATGTCTGAATAAATAATTGATTGATAAAGTTTTTAGTAGAGCTTCATGTGGAAGAGTTCCTGCAGGGAAGTACTGCCACCTCATATTACTGAAACTGGCAGAAATACCGTCAAGCAGTAATGCGAGCATTACTTCTTTTCAGTTTTAAAGGGCAAAGGTGTTAGTGAAACTACACGCACATGGGACTTGTCAATTTATCTCAGAGTAACGGGCGCAGTTGCAGTGCCCCTCAGATCTTTGCGATTTAAAACTCTGTGGCACTGCAACTGCTATGGACAGGCACTTCGGTTACCGTCATTTAGTATCATAAAAAAGAAGTTAAAAATACACCTGTACTCGTCATAATCACGTGATTTTCATGATTATATTTATTATACTTCCGTACGTCCTGATCTTATACCAACGACTTTCATTTGTTTTTAAGAACACTGAAATAATAAAGATAAATTCAACACTTATCCAAAGAATATTTCTACAAAATTGAGAATATATTGAAACGACAATGCACTTCACGGCGCACTTGTACGTGAAAACACTTTTAAACAGTGCAATTCTTTCAATAAACTTGATAAATTATGTCTTTATTACGTTAACCACTGGTTTAATACTGGCAAATTCTCAGTTTTATTTACGTAGGCAATATTAAGTTTGTATCAGTTTGTAGAGACTTATCCGTTAATTTACAACAATTTCTCTCTTTACAGGGGCGTTGTTTTCCATCAGCGTTTTCAGCAAGTGTTGGGGTTTCCACGACTCCATGTTATGTCTTATTTCCAGCGTCAGCAAGCTCTTTGGCTCCACCTGCGTTGCGTTTGTTCATACCAACTTTGAGATGTTTATGGGTAAGAACAACTTTATTCCAATTTTTAGTATCGTTATTACGAAGTTAAGTCTTCATACGTGAGGCGCACTATAAGTTTCCGGAATGAATAAGAAAAAAGTACTATAAATGGTCAGTAATTAATTTATTGTTTCTCAAAATATTCTCCGTTAGCGTCAATGCACTTTTTCATATGAATGAACCAATTTTGAAAACATTTATGCCACTCCTCCGTGACAATCTCTGAAACATATTTTTCATACACTTCAACAGCCTCTTCAGGTGATGAAAATCGTTGACCGCGTAACTGGTTCTTAATTTTTGGAAATAAATAAAAGTCACAAGGTACCAGGTCGGGACTGTACGCGGGATGGCTCATAAGGTCAACGTTGTTCACCTTCAAAAATTCATTTGTCTGTCATTGGACTGGACTGAGAACTGGCATTATCGTACTGCAAGATGATACGGCGTTTACGGCTATTTTTACGGAGTTGATCAATAACTTCCGGCAAAAAAATGGTCGTGTACCAATCACTATTCACGGTTCAACGATTCTCCAAAGCAACAGTAGCCACGTGTCCAGTTTTATTAAAAAAAGAAACAATCATCCGCTTAGGCAATTTGCACGCGCGCCACTTTGGTTGGTTTCGGCTCATCTCGAAAGACCCATACGCTCGATTGCTACTTTGTTTTGGGATCGTAACTATAAATCCATATTTCGTCAACTGTTACTATGTCCCACACCAAATTTGACGCCCCTTCGTTGAATCTGGTAAGCATGGCATTGCACCAAGTGACGCGATACGTTTTTTGAGCCTCAGTCAAATTGTGTGGGATCCACCGAGAGCACAGCTTTTTCACATCCAAATGTTTGTGTAGTATTGATTGTATTTGACTTATGCCTATACCTAAGGATGCCCGAATCTCATGGTATGTCATATGCCTGTCTATTTTGATCATACGGTACACAGCATCGATGTTTTTGTTGTTCACAGTAGTGGACGGGCGACCATCACGAAATTCGTCACTGAGATTCACACAACCGCGTTTGAATTCTGCAAACCAATAAATAAATAGTCGTCTTGCATGGTGCTATATCGCCAAAAGCAGTTTGAAGACGAGCGAAGCTCGGCAAAGTTGTTAAATTACACTTAAAATCGTAGAAAATCATACTACGAAAATTTTCACGAGTTAATTCTATGGTGATGTAGACAATCAATTTCTAAAATGACGCCACAATCTAAAAACAAGTGACAGTCAGATGAAACAAACTGTACTCTACAGCCAAAGAGTTCCATTTTCAAATGTTGTAATTACTTTTTTTAAATTGTTTATGTAAGTGGCCAGTTCCGGAAAATTACAGTGCGCCCTATATACACATCAAGTTCTTTCGCTTTCGCGATTGCTACACATTTGAAATAAAACTTTGCATATCTAAGCCGCGTATATTTGTTTTTTCAAACAAACCAACATTTCGAACCCTTTACATGGCCTCATGGTTATAGCGGACTATCCCTTACAAATAGAAGTCATGTAAATACAAAAAATTGTGTAACAATCGCGAAAACTTAAGTACTTATTAGTATATATTTTTTATCACTTATATGCAATAATTTTGGCTTCTGAATTTACAATTAGTGTTATCATTGAAAAGTTAGTATTAATAGAATAATTTCATAAACGTGCTAAAAATTAAGATAACGTATCGAGGCTGTTTAAACAAATAAGATTACTATCGCAAAAGCTTAGGAACTCGACAAGTAGGTACAATCTCAAAATGCATGTCGCTGTATTAACTACTTATGTTTTTGTTACTACTGAATTAGTCAATACTAAAATTGTGTCATGAATCTGCGCCAATATTATTTCGTGTACATTTGAAGATAACGTTAATTACACTGTGATATTACAAGTAAACATACTAGGTCTATATATTAATAGCAATTACTTTTATATTGTTTCTGATAACGATTTTGTTGCGGTCACTAAAGGTCGTCGCCTTTGTATTTTGGCAAATTAACACACGGACAACGCTACGTCTCCCTTTAAACTTAAAGTATAAATTCATATGCATTCCATACAAGCCATAACGGTTATCATATAAATACTGAAATATTTACGTATTATCATTTTTTTATCTATTTGTAATATAAGTACTTCTACCATTTCTCTGACGTTACGATAGGTCGATTTAATACGTAAACAGTTTTGCGTTGAAACTCAAAAAAATTGCTACGCTTTTTAGTCATTTAACATTCTCAGGGTTAAGCACACTTTCCTGAGGTATCCCACTATTTTCTGTTCACAGTACCCATTGTAGAAATCCTAAATGCTACGACATGGACATCATTGCGGTCTATGGCAACAAAACTTGTCACTAGCGAAGAACTGGGTCAGTCTTACCTTAGTTATTGCTTACATAAACATGAACACATGATCAAATGCAACACTGAATGCTTTTTAAGTTCTCAAACAAATATCTCACAATTTCTACCTTTACTGCGTTTACCAGCAACTTGATTAAATTGGGTGTCAAGGACCAAACGCATTGCACTATATCTTCCAGCATAATTTTCTCAAAGTCAGTGTTAAAATTTCAGGTAAAATAAACTCTCTCTTCAGCCTGGTAGAGACGGCAGCAGCTTTAATCTTCGACCCAACCTACTCAGCATTATACAAACGATCTATCGACACATTCGCTGGAACCGTATTCATCTTTAGCGGCTTTATGATATTGCCTGCTATTTCGCTCTTACTGTAAGTTCTACTTTACTTAAGAATTGCTTTGGTATGAAGGTACTATACGTATAAACCGTATAATTAAATATATTTCTCAAATGATACCACCACATCAGAGAATACAATTCGGTGGTTAGATAATTTCTGTAATTCTATATTAAAGATTTTTCTCTTCTCAACGACAATAGAGCCTCAAAAAAAATTATTTCTTTCTTTTGAGATCGAGCTCAAAATCCAAATTATTTGAAATCGGAGACGGATGTCAGCATCTTCTAGCCATGCGAGTTTTTCTAACTACTCGCACTTAATCTTCATTATTTATTTATGCACTAGGGTTGTCACTAGACCGACATTAAACACTCACAACATCCGGCGACTTGTGGGGCGAAACTTGATGTTGTTTATATTTGTTGATAACTGGATTCCACGGCGATGAAAACTTAAAACCGTCTTCTCGGTTTAATTTCAATAGCTTTACGATTCTTCTATAGTAATTATGTTCTATAGAAAGGATCTTGGGATTATGAAGCTGAGTTCTCCAACTCCAGTGGTTTAGTCCTGATTCCAGCAAACACTCGGCTATTGCAGACTTATTGAGCTGACGGTTCTTAAAATATGTTTCATACAGGATTAAATTTCGAATTAAAAATCAAATAATCTATGCTTCCAAATCTATATTACTTGAAAAATCTTAAGTAAATTAATAAGTGTACGTTTCTTTGAATTTCTTATTTATGTTGAGTGTGTGCGTTATTTGATACACAACACAAATAACTCTTAGTAGCTATGGGAATTAACTTTTAATCTTAAATCGCAAAATCAAATCAGCGGTTTTATACATCTTGGATGAGTAGTTATGAACATTGTGTTATTTATGAGCAGTGTAGTAAGACAGGTGATGTGTGAAAAAATGTACAGTGGCCACAGGATACGATAGGGAATGCTTCGATGGTTTGGTCATGTAACAAATATGGTGTTTTTTTTAGAATACGAATGTGGAAGTAAACGTAACGTAGAGACGTTCTTAAAAGGGTAATTTGATTTATATTTATATATATATATATATATATATATATATATGTAACTGGTAATGAACATTTATTATGGAAGAAGAAATTGGCGTTTTATGAGATTTATACATTACTTACATTGTCTTATCTTTAAATATGTATATAGTATATTAAGCTGTTACGTGTCTAACAATTCCGCAAGGTAACATGTGATAATATCTAGGATTTTAATTTAAATACAAAAAAAATATATTCAAAAACTATTATTTAAAAGATTGCCATTTCACTCTTATAACAACTCTAAAAACAATTGTCACTTTCCGTTCATCTTATTATATGAGTCGCGAAAGATGTCAACCTCGTCTGAGTAAATGTCGTTGAAAGTTCTCATACTACAGTAAAGTGGAGAAAAACGGCCCACATTAGTATGAGGTACGAGAACCAAGAATATCTGAGTTGAGTACCTAACGTCAAACCCTTCTGGGTATCGCCAAATCAATTTGAGTCATTATTTGAGGCGTGTCAACCTGCGTGGCACAGCAACGACGGGATCGAACTTTTTGCTGTGTCCGGCCATACCGATGACCTGTGTATACCTATCGCAACTACATTACTCCACGAAGTCTGAGCGCATTTGAGCACTTCCAATTCCGAGACTATACAAATCTAGAAAACTCGGACCCACTTCGTATGTCGGTTGTGCACTAAGTACGATTCCAATCCGAGAAAATGCGAATATCACTTGTAAATCTAGAGATAAAATTATTGACAATGAAGAATAACATTTCGGATAATCATTATTCGGATTCGGAACTGATACGAAACGAACGTAATGCGCAAACGCTCTGAGGTGATATTGGAGTACATCAGGCTACAAGCAAAATATACGCTAAGGGTCGAGCGGTTGGACCGAACGTCTGTTGACCTTCATGAAGAAGGAGTTTTGGCCGAAGGCTTTCATATATCGGTGATTCTGCGGCCGGTTACCTGACACCAGAATTCGCCACACTTCGCCGACAAGTGCAATTCATGTAGATTACTTATTTAGTTTATTATATTGTTAAAAGTATTATATTGTATGTATATTAGTCCTTAAGGAATATGAGGCCTGTCTAGTTGGACATCTTCTATCCAGTATATGCCATAAGGCGTTGAACGCATTCTATCCAACCTACATGGACTTGACAGCACATTTTCCAAACTAGGATTGCATATCCTAGGGTACGATGTCCTGATAGTACAAGCGATTCGTATTGATGACTAAAATCACCATCTAAAGCATCGTTACACAAAAATGACAACATGCATAATTCAATAAAACTGCATACAAATAATGGAATGTGATTTGCATAGCATTGAAACATCCGCGATGTATGACGCTATTCAATTGTTCAAAGCGATGTTTTAATAACAAAGTCATTTCACTCTCTCTTTTGTTATGTAACCGCTAATGATCGAAGATCCACTAATATTTCCAAACAGATGGCAAACGCCCGGACGGAATGACTCTCATCCCTTGGAGCATGGGCCGGGCACTGATGAGGGACGCCATGTGTGCCGTCACACTTGCTCTATCCCATCTCCAGCACACCAGCAAAAGGGGTTGGCTCCGCAGCTGATCTGGCGGAAATAATAAATTAAGTACTAGGACCTCGGCTCCGACTATCTGTTTACAGACCCGTGGGATCCCGGTGCCCTTCACCTGTACAAAATTTAATCCAAAGAATGAATAGACTGTCTGGGAAACGCAAGAGCCGGCAACTACCTTGCCCAACGCATTAGCATAGCCATACAAAGGGGGAACGCTGCCAGGGTCTTGGGCATCTTGCCGCGGGGACCCAATTTTATTCATGTCAGTGTTTAAGCTTTTATTGTACCTTGCCTGTATATTATGAAAATAAAATATATTGATTTCATATATTATATAAAGACAATTAGCATAACAAATGAACATTGAAAATAGCTAAAACGAGTCACAACTGCTCTTGTACTTGTGGGTACTAAACGAGCCGACGTAGCCCCGACAATTAACTTGGACTTAGGAAACCCAAATTTATTCCTTCTTCTTCTCAATTTTTTCTTTACTCTTAGCAGTAATGTATTTTACGGATCACAGATTAAAGTTAAGTTTGTTAAGCACTTATCTTCTCACTGATCTACTCAAAACCAAATAGACGGTTAAGAGGTCAGATATCTTAGGACATCGATTGTACCCATGTTATTAATAGTCCCTATCTACCGACCTGAGAGATAGGGTTTTCCTGAGAGACTATGGGCTCGACGGCTAGACCAGGGCAGTCCGTGACCAGCTATCCGCCAGTGATACGCCTTCGCAGGCGTCTCTGGTGGGCCCGGACTTGGATATGGACTCGCTGGGGTTTGTGGTGGGTTGCAGAGACGGACATGTTTATCTACCCCGGTTACATGTGCCGGCGCATCTGTCTCGTGCTCAATTAGCGCGTCTTTGTAGCGGTTTAGTCGAGGGCCTAAAGTTGCGGAAGCCCTTAAGTTGGTAGCTATCACACACACAGCGACTGGCATCTCCGATACTAGCCCGGAGAGCTAGTAGATGATAAGCTAGACATCCTCCGGTCTCTCCAGCCGCTTAGGTTATTGGAAACTGGAGAGACGTCTTTTATGGCGTCGGGAAGTAAACGTGTCTTACAGCTCCGCCACCAAAGAGGAGATTTAGAGCGTGCCTACATCGCCGACGCTTATCTGGAAAACAGGGGGGTACGGTAAGTGCGCCCGGGGCGGCTTACCCGAGGCACTAGCCTCTCGAGAACCGGATGAAGTCAAGTGACAAAGGTCTGTGACAACCCTGTACACTGGCTGATCTGGGGTCAGAACCTGAACTTATAAAGTACCTGTGCGCGCACAGGTTATAGTGCCCTTGTCGTACACCCTAAGGGTCGGTAGTGAGGGTCACTATAATCATATGATTATATTGACGTATTAATAACAACTGTTAACTTTTGCAGATGGTTCTTTGTCCAGCACAGGCGTGAGTTGAAGCAAACGAAAACCGAAGCGACGTTAGAAGCCGGTGACACGCACAGCAAATCAAAAGACAGTGATAAACCAACTGATCAAGCAATATGACCTCTAAATTGTGCACTGAATATGTTATTATAGAAATTAAATAAAGAAATATAGACTATTTTTTGTATCAATAGAAATATCTATATCTACGGTACTGTGACATTTCAGCAATAGAATTTGCGACAGATATAGAAGCACGCTCGACTAGAACCTTATCTGATGTTAAGCGGCAATATAACCGACAATTGTACGCTTTTGTCTAAATAATGCCTAGCCGTGAATAGCCCCCGATCGTAATTTTCGGGAAACAGACTGAATATTCATTGGCATTTCTCAAGGTAACCGAAATGAAACTAGTTTTTCGGATCTAAATCGCGTGTGTATGTTTTTTCAAACAAACCAACGTTTCGAGCCCATTTACAAGTCCCATGGACATAACTGACTAACGTTAATGACGTTTGTTTGAAATAACAAAAAATCGCTTCATTTTCTGTGTAACTGTCCCAAAGAACTAAAGTTAACCTGTCAAAATACTTGATGGAATCAGTCACAACCTGATTAAATTGATTACGTAGAATGATTGCCGCAATCATTGCTGTACATGGGCTCGGAACATGTTACAAAGAAACAAATTGTACGATCATCTCGAACGATACCTTGTTTATTTCAATAATTATTATATTTTTTCAGTATATCCATTTCTTTATTTTACGCAATAAGAAAGAGTATAGCATTTGAATCCCTTTTAACAAGTATAAGTAGATTTAGTAGTATGATAGCACCTTCTGAAAGAGTTGACCAAAAGAGTACTACCACAGAATTGGGGAGTTCAAATATTTTCAAAGGGTTACTAAATCTTCGATATACAGCTATCGCACCGTTAACGTGAGGTATAGCTATTTAATATTTACAAATGTACGTCACTTAGAAAAATAAAACTATAGGTACATGTCGCCACACAGGGATTCGAACCGTCGAACTCTCGTTTGGGAAGCAACATTTAGATACGTTGAAGCAACAAACGTTGGTTCGCGTCCTGTCAGATCCAAGGTTTCTTCTTGCCTTTGTTAAATTTTTGTATCATCTTCATCATCAGCCTATCGCAGTCCACTGCTGGACATAGGCCTCCCCCAATATGCGTCATTTCGGTTCTCAGCTTGTCGCATCCATTTCCCGCCAGCAACCTTTCGCAGGTCGTCACTCCACCTGGCCGGAGTTGTACCAATAATAGTAAATGTGAGTTTGTCGGTTCGAATGCCCTTGTAGCAGCATGTACATTAAGACCGCGTCCCTTGATCCCTTGCTGTATGTATTTGTGAACGTGTGCATATAAATTATTTCATATATTACGCGTATATATATGTACGTATGGGTAAGGGTGCTGGTGAAATAACAGGCACATGGGACTTGTCAAGTTATATAGTTAAGTCGGGCGCAGTGGCAGTGCCCCTCACACCTTTGTGATTTAAAGCTCTGAGTGGCACTGCAACTGATAGGCACAGGCGTATCGCTTATCGTCAGGCACACGTCTTGTTCGACCCGTCACTTAGTATTATTAAAAAAATGTACATGCTTAAGGTTTTCGAATAATAGTACGCTGCTTACATCGAGCCACACACCGTAGGTTTCCCAAAGATACGTCTCCTGAACCTTAAACGTAATTACTGAAACTACTGACTTGGCCCATGGTACAATACCGTAGCGTGAGCTCCCATGTCTCTAAAGAATTTTCTGAAGTTTCTTCAAAATGCAGGAGTCACCATGATAGCTTTCCTTCACTCAAAGCTAGAGTTAGGCAGCAATCAGACGGACTCCATGTGTGCAATTCACACGTTCATTAAAGTGCAACCGCTCGTGACTTCAACTGCGCACAACTATGCGGTTTGTGTATGACTTTGCGTCATTAACCACGTACTAAATAACTGTCAGAAAAATAGTGACATTTTCTTTTTTTTCTATTGTAAAGTAAATTGGGTAATCGCGTAATTTCGCAATTTATAACACACGTGACACATGTGCGTCCTCGATTGGGCTTAATATGAGTTGTGAAATACACACAACAAACTGCGAATAAAATGATATCTCGAGTCCTAGACTATCATTCCACTTCTCAATCACACACAACACCCCAAAAGTTACGCTAAATCAAGTGTCTTTAGTACAGGGTTAAGAGCACATTAAGTTTGACACTTAAGAGGAGTCGCTCTGGCTCGGGCTCCGTCGGGCTTCTTGTGTTCGAAAGAAAAAGTTCGTCCAGGAAAGTACTGCCACCTTGCCTATTTTTGCAACCAAGCAGTAATGAGCGTTACAGCGTTCCGATTTGGAAGGGTAAGGGTGCTGGTGAAATTACAGGCACATGGGACTGTCAATTTATGTCTCAGGGTGACAGACGCAGTGGTAGTGCTTCTAAGGTCTTTGCTATTTATAGCTCTGAGTCGCCCTGCACCAGTTAAGGATCGGCGTGTCGCTAACCACCAGGCACACGACTTGTTCATCCGGTCACTTGGTATTATAAAAAAAACCTCTACACACGCAACTTAGCATACGTGACTAGACACATCACTTCACAAACAATATCAACAACGTCAGCGAATTACTTTCATGGAGAAAGGAGTACTAAGTTTATCGTACTAGGACTAATTAACACTTTACGTTTGAAATTAATTTTAGAAGCAGTAGAGCTCCTTGTGAAAGAGTTCGTCCAGGGAAGTGCTGCCGCCTTACCTATTTCTGCCGCCAAGCAGGAATGTAAGCATTACTGCGTACCGGTTTAGTAGGGTAACTGCGCTGGTGAAATTATGGCACATCGGACTTGTCAACTTATATCTCAGGGTGACGGGCGCAGTGGCAGTGCCAGTAAGATCTTTGCGATTTAAAGCTCTGAGTGGCACTGCAACTGCTATGGACAGGCGTGTAGCTTACCATCAGGCGCACGACTTTCTCGTCCCGTCACTGAATATTATAAAAAAAATATTAAAGAAAAACACAAATCATTCAATTAAAAGTCACTTTAATAAACTAATCCGTTAGAAAATGTCGGAGCACGCTGCACGAGCACGGGATTGGTTGATATCACGCAAGTTCAAATACTGGTTCCGTTGTGTTGCGTTCTACGACATCTGTTGTTTTATTTTGTTTTTTGCTACCGACATTCAACATTATTTCGTAATATACAAACCATTCCTTTGTTAATTACGTAAATTTTATACTCTAAACTAATATTCTGTCGTTTATTAAGCATAGGTTTAATAAGTACCAAGACAAACCGAGGTAGGTTTAGGGGTGTGAAGAAAACATATGATGTAATCGTTTTTAAGTGTGTAGAGAAATAAAGCGACACAATCGCGATGTCATCTCGACGTAAACGCGATGAAGTCACAACTGCAGTGATACATTCGCGATGCAAACACGCGATTGCATCGCTGCAAACGCCTGTAAATATGTAGCGATGAAATAGCGCGTTACACAAACGCGAGTTTGCATTGCTGCTAACCTAAGATTTAAATTCAAATCTATGCCGCTTGCGATAAGTACGATTCATAATCCAAAACTTGTTTGCTATTAACTGTACAACCTAAGTTGTTTGGTTAATGAAATATGTTACAAGAAAAGCAATAAAAAAATTGAACGTTGCTGCGAAGTAGGAAATTCGATTGTGCTATGTAATCGTGTAACTAATCAATTTAGGAAATTTTGATTATACGTTGCTGTATCGTATAAGCGATTGTGCGGAATATCCATTTGTATAGGTATTGCGATAACGACCAAATAAAGCAAAGGTTTTGTTAGGTGACGACGTACTTCCTGTTTGTCAGATTCTGATTCCTGTTCATTACAATTATGATAGAATATTTGAGACTATCATCGCAATAGTGGTGTAACCCACATTCAATTTTATTTCTACAATATTACTTTAAATTATACTAAAGTACATTTATTAAGTACAGTTATATTTGGATGCTATATTCATGTATAAAAAAGATATAATTAAAAATTATAAAAAAATGTGATAAGATATTGTAAAATGGCGGCGGCGAGATAGGATTACAGTTAAAACGGCATGTTCCGCCGCCGCCATTATAGTATATAACATATCACAATAAACAATCTGTCATAATTATTAATACAAAGATCAAACACTCAGAAAAAACACTCAGAAAAAATTTCTTCGATCCGGTCGGATTCGAACCGACGTCTTCTTGCATACCGTGCCAGACGCTATACCAACTAAGCCACGGAACGAACCAACGGACCTCACGAATTCTTCTATGTGCTTGCGTCGTGTCTTTGTACTTGGTCTTTCAACGACTTTTTAGTCGTAGCGCCGTCTATGAGAAATCTATTACAGATTTATCACCCAGTTAGTTCCTTTACAGCTACCAGTCCTGGCGAGAGATGTCGCTTTCACTGTATTAATTAAATTTTTATTGAATTGATATTCAATTATTTTTTGTGAAATTACTCCACTAGTTTGTTATAATTATTAATACAAAGATCGAACACTCAGAAAAAACACTCAGAAAAAATTCCTTCGATCCGGTCGGATTCGAACCGACGTCTTCTTGCATATCGTGGCAGACGCTATACCAACTAAGCCACGGAACGAAACCATCTGTCATAATCTAATGAACAGGAGTCAGAATTTGACGAACGGGAATTTAAGAGCATTACTAAGGAGTAGTGGTGTTTGTTAGATAATTTCAAGTGGAATTCATTTACTTAAGAAATAAAAATATTTTAATATCGAATACACAATCTATCATCATTTACATCATTATCAACAATCTATTTATACGTATTACTTTTAAACACGAGTCTTCTGTATGAAGAGGGGTTATATCATACCTCACACATTTTCCAGGATTGTTAACCTTCTTTTAAATGCAAGTTTCAACACTGTTCTTTTTATCACCATTGAACTGCAATCATTACGATTAAACCGTCGGAAGACGTGAGATGAGATCTAATTTAGTTGGCTCGAATGGTGAAAGATAATCATAATAACGATCCTATCACGATGATATCTACGGCGAATGATAATTTAAACATTGATTTTTCCGGATCTAAAATAAATCAAAAGTTAAAAAAAACGTACGTTTGTTTTTCAAACAAACCAATGTTTCGGGCTCTTTACGAGTTCCATGGTCACGTCTAACTGAGATGGAAATAGTCATCAACCAGTTATGTCCGATATGAATGCAAACCTGCCTACTTTGACCTATATTTACAGCAATTATTAACTTTCACTAAATTATCTCTAATTTACCAAAAGAACGTATTCCATTTTTGTGTTACATACGATTTGTAAAGTATTTTATGAGTAGGAGTTATAAGGCCGACGTCAGTGAGACCTTGTATTATATGAGTCAGACAATCCCCGTTCCCGCCGAGGTATATATAGTAATTTTCTCAAACAAAGCAAGGAAATTATAAGGAATTTGTGTTCTTTTTTTGAAAATAATGCTAATTAGCATTATTTTCGCGTTCTCGTGAAGTATGATATTACCACACAAAAAGTCGTCATAGTTATTGTTACTTGGTAAATATTAGGTAATAATAAGTGTACATACAAAACAGCTATAATCTTGTATCAATGCGAACCAATTTACTTAATCCTATAAACCTAATCATATAGTGTGCTCAGTCCATACAAATTACGGATATTTGTTTTTAAACAAATTAAATCATATACAAACATCAAAAGTGTCTAACGACCAAGCACGTTTTTGCTAATTACTGAAAATCAGGTTATTTTTTTCTCAGCACAATACATTTTTATGGTCAAATTCATTTTCAACATCTAATTACATGACGATATCATCCGCCGAGCCTTAGGCAAGGTTAACGTGTCCGTTATACTCGAGCCAAGCGGCATGTCGTGAACAGATGACTTGGAGTATGTGCCGACACACTTGCCCCATCCCATCTCCAGCACACCAGCAAGAGGGCTGGCTCCGCAGCTGAGCTGACGGAAGACTAAAAAAGTTACATGTACCAGGATCTCAACTCTGACTACCTATTTGGTGACTACATGGGGTGGTGCACATAGAACTACCATGAAAAAATTAGAAGTGGCACAACGTGCACTATTAAAAGTTGCCACATTTCGTCCTTACCAGTTCCCTACGTTTGAGCTTTATAAACATTTTAAAGT
>NW_020654748.1:20603924-20648573 GCF_003589595.1 Hyposmocoma kahamanoa
AACCTGTAAAGGGCCCGAAACGTCGGTTTGTTTGAAAAAACAAATATACGCGATTTAAATCCGGAAACATAGTTTCATTTCCTATGTGTAACAATCGCGAAAACCTAAGAACTCGATATCTCTGTCAAAATTAGTGTAAACTTAACAGCAATATGTTGGAGTTTGGGGAGCCTGGAAGCCTAAGACTCAAATCTTTTGACCTAGTCTCCAACAGATTTTATCCTGTATTGAATAAAACCTGATTCTGTAACAAATATTTTGTAACCAAAATTTGTGGAGAAAATAATTTATTATTATATGAGTATTTTGTGATTTTGTATTGTATATCCGTTCCAGACTAGATCTTGTCCCAAATGTGTGGATTAGATATTTATTTTCACTACATCTGTTCCCTATAATAAATACTGCCCTTGTTGAAGGACCAAATCACCTGTTGAATCACTCTGTATATTATTTAGTATATGAAGGAATGAAATACTTTGTATTGCACATTAAAAAAATACAATGACAACGGAACAGTAACAAATCACAAAATAATCTAAATCAATAAATAGTGTATGTATTCAGTAATATTATACTAGCAGAATGTCGATTCCTTATATTTCCTATTGTCCTTTTTTCACAGTTCTGCTCATCAGTGTGCGTACAATTTTACAGTCACTATTTTATCTCTTACATCATTGACTTACAAATAAATGGACGACGGGTGTAATACAAAATGCAACGAAAAAAATGTCCAAAATCAAACTATTTAAAAGTACTGACATGTAAAGGAATATGAAAAAGCTAAAACGTTGAATTTAAATTGTAATGTCATCGCAGTACTGTCTAATTTTGCTTGCTTCGCTATCAGTCGAATGAACGAAGACTAAAGCGTGAATGACGCTCTGTATACGATTTTGACTCCCTATAAGTTCGGACACTTTTTAGCGCGGACCCGACGTCCATATAATTGTAAGTCAATACCCTACATTGAAAAATTTCGATTACGTCACGATACGTACAATATTATTTTTGTGCTACTTTCAAATTACACGCATAATACAAATTGAAGAACAGCTGAGCAATTTCGTACGTACTTCATTTACATATCTGTGGGAGAAAGGTAAAGGAGCTCAAGACCATATTTTGGAATTTAGATGTTTTTACAAACATTGCTATAAATCACGAAAACGCAGCAGAGTGCGCGAGATGACGGACTGTTCTATACAAACTAAGATGCTTCGGTACAACGTTAAAAAACGCAATTTCAAACACCGTTGCGTGGCGCGGAGTAGTTTGATAATCGTCAAGTCCTACCGTCACTTGTTTTTAATTTAGCATATTTTATTTGATTTTTAAGATTGATTTTTAATGCCTAATTAATAGCCTCATAAATACGCTTTGTGGTAAAAATTACTATTTGGCACTTGAGGTACTTTACCTCTCACCTACTACATAATGCCTGTTGTATGTTACGAAAAAAAATATATTACATAAATTAAAATTATACACTTAAGCACAAAATGCACACATCAAAAGTGTCGAGGGTTCAAGCACGATTTTGCTAATTACTGAAAATAAAGTTTCTTAATAAAAAAAATACCACCAATGAAATTGTTTTGGTCAATTTCATTTTCAAATTCAAATTATAAAATTGCCAAAAAAATTTTTAATGTGTGCAAATGACATTTAACACAAATAACAATTAATTAAATTACCATTTAATACTCACAATGTGTTTTTTTGTTATTTCAATACAATAATTTAATTGTAATAAACATATTGGTATTCACATACAAATACTCTTGAACGAAACACAAAGACAAATAAAGGATAAAAGACTGGATACAAGAAGCGGCCTTGCCAGGTTGTTTTAAAATGATTTAAATTTTTAAAAATATATCTTTATCTCATAAGTAAATAAATTATACAATTCAAATCGTTACATTAAATAATATCTATTATTCATTCGTAAGATTCCCCGGAGAAGAATAAGTAAGAAACTCTTGGGGTTGTTTTTTGTAAATAAACATTTATACATATTTACAATTTACAATATATATTTCAAATAATTATTATAGACCAAGAATTTTGGTCTCCAAGTACGCAGAAGTTGTGTATTAAATAATTGTGAATAAATATAATATTATTATTTATTATTCTTATATAAATACAATAATTGTGTAATAAATAACTGTGTAAATACAATAATAATTTCACCTAATTGGCAAATTTTGAATATCAAACAGAATCTTATTATAGTATCATACCCATTGCTTTTTAAATTGATTTGTGACTTTAAGAAGACAATTGTCAAGTTTATAACTATTCAGCATAAACAAATGTATACTGTAATTTTTATTTGTGCACCGATTTAGATGATTCTTTTTTTGTTGAAAAGAGTGTACTCATTCTCATTATTGGACATGGTGAAATTTGAAGAAAATGGGTGGCAAACTAGGGGATGAATCCGGTTTTCACGCACTTTCCGGTAACCGATTTCAATAAAACTTGGCTAATAGATGTAATTCCACGAATTTTTGAAGTCGGGTTTCTTTTTACGTAGGGCGCGCTATAAGTTTCAGGAACTGGCCACTTACATAAACAATGTTTTAAAAGTAATTACAACATTTGAAATTAAAACTCTTTGGCTGTAGAATACAGTTTGTTTCATCTGACTGTCACTTGTTTTTACATTGTGGCGTCATTTTAGACAATGGTTGTCTACATCACCATGAACTTAACTCGTGAAAATGTTCGTAGTATGATTTTCTACGACGTTAAGTATAATTTAACAGCTCAGCGGAGTTTCGCCCGGCTTCAAACTGCTTTTGGAGATGAAACACCATGCAAGACGACTATTTATAGCTGATTTGCAAAATTCAAACGCGGTCGTGTGAATCTCAGTGACGAATTTCGTGATGGTTGTCCACTGCTGTGAACAACAAAAACATCGATGCTGTACGCCGTATAATCAAAACAGACAGGCATGTGGCAAATACAATCAATACTACACAAACATTTGGGTGTGAAAAAGCTGTGCTCTCGGTGGATCCCACACAATCTGACTGAAGCTCAAAAAACGGATCGCGTCACCTGGTGCAATGCCATGCTTACCAGATTCAACGAAGGGGCGTCAAACTTGGTGTGGGACATAATAACAGGTGACAAAACATGGATTTATAGTTACGATCCCAAAACAAAGCAGCAATCGAGCGTATGGGTCTTTCGAGATGATTTGAAACCAACCAAAGTGTCGCGCGTGCAAAGTGCCTCTAAGCGGATGATTGCTTCTTTTTTTAATAAAACTGGACACGTGGCTACTGTTGCTTTGGAGAATCGTTGTACTATGAATAATGATTGATACAGGACTTCGAGGATTCGTAAAAATAACCGTAAACGCCGTATCATCTTGCACCACGATAATGCCAGTTCTCACACGGCCAGATTGACAAATGAATTTTTGAAGGTGAACAACGTTGACTTTATGAGCAATCTCGCGTACAGTCTCGACCTGGCACTTTGTGACTTTTATTTATTTCCAAAAATTGAGAACCAGCTACGCGGTCAACGATTTTCATCACCTAAAGATGCTGCCGAAGAGTATGAAATATATACGTTTCAGAGATTGTCACGGAGGAGTGGCATAAATGTTTTCAAAATTGATTGATTCGTATGAAAAAGTGCATTAACGCTAACGGAGAATATTTTGAGAAACAATAAATTCATTTCTTTTTTTTCTTTTTTTTTTTTAATAACGCACACACTCAACATAGCCCCGCACTAGGGAAACCCTGTGTTGCGGGTGCCATGGACACATAGACAACCACAAATTACACCCAAACTCACGAGAGAAATAAATGTAGGCCATACAAATATTTCTCCCGGCCCGGGAATCGAACCTGGGACCTTTTTGTGGCAGTCCGATATGGTGACCGTTCGGCCACAGAGGCAGTTGAAATTTCTTACCATTTATAGTACTTTTTTTTAATATAGTGCGCCCCACGCATAAAGAAGTTAAGTCTATAATTATCATAAATGTACTGTGACCCTAGTGTAAGAATTTAGTCCTCATACGCAATATTTTTGTGTATCTTCCTTTATCCCTATCAGAGAATTACAAATGCTAACGATAACTATGGCCATGCTCAATAGCAAACTAACAGTGTCTTAGCTGCTGCCCATAAGTGAGCTCGTACTACACGAATCGGCTGGCAGCAGCGCGGGTACTCGTTTGTTTTTTCTCGGTGCACCTTGAATTACAGGTTTTATTTTTAAATTCCAAGTGTTTATACGGTGTAAGCGCATTTTATACTAGTGACTGTAGTGTGGTGAGAATTCGAAATTATATTTTAGTATTTGTTTAAAACACAACTAGGCATTTAGTGCTTTTAAAGTGTATCCTAAATTGTCTTTTTTTTTAATCTATTTGGCCTTACATGAGGGCAATGTCCACTTGGACACCCTCAGGGCCTTGGTTTATTTTGTGGATTAAATGATAACGCACGTTTTTGTGAACTTGTAAAGCATCAAGAATCGCAACCTCGGCGAGATCATTCCTTTGGTGGCGCGACTTAAGTTGCGGGTAACCCAAACCGGCTAACCATGCGGGGAATGCGAACGATGCTTTCCTTCGATTTTATGGACTGTATATGAATAAATAAGTATTGTTGATTAGCACAAAGTATGTAACCTGCAGGTCCGATTACAGGTACGATTTCTTTTCATTTTTATTCACAATAACCGAATCGAACGTCAAACGGTCATATTCGAAACCGAACCGAAATGACGTCACACCCGTACGATTACTCGAACTTCTTGACCGGCTAAAACGTTATTCAGAACACAGTTATCGAATAAAAGTTACCGAACGTCCTATTGTTTACAAAGCAAAAATGTAATATGGAAATATCTTATTGTTTTAAATAAAGTCTGGTTTTTGTTCAATTTTATTAATTTATTTTAATGCAAGGCAAATGCATTTGTACATTTTAGGCCTTTAAAGTGTTAAAAATGTATATAAAAGATTGAGAGATTTCTTATAATCTATATTCGCCGTCTAACTCCGTAAACGTTGTTCGATAACAATATCGTATCTGAATCCGAATAGAACGTTTTAACTTGAATGTTCTGAAAAGCTCGGAAAGCGTCCTTCGATTCGAGAACGATAGTCAATCGAACGATTCGGTTAAGATATCGAAGAGTTCTGAATCGGGGTCCCGGGAGCACAATACCTTTTGAAATCAGTTTGGTAGTAGTTACAAAGCAATTAGTAGTAGAGCTCTTTATGGAAGAGTTTGTCCAGGGAAATACTGTCACCTTACCGATTTATGCCTCCAAGCAGTAATGTAAGCATTGCTGCGTTCCTGTTTTGAAGGGTAAGGGTGCTGGTGAAATTACAGGCACATGGAAAATGTCAACTTATGACTCAGGTGACAGGCGCAGTGACCCCTCAGATCTTGTGGCACCGCAACTGTTATGGATAGGCGTGTAGCTTAAACGCAGGACTTGTTTGTCCCGTTACTTGATGTGATTAAAAAAATGATGTGAATTGAGCGATCTCGGCTTCTTGCCTTGCCCAGGGAGCGATTCTTCATATTTTATAAGTTCACCAAAATGTACGTTCACTGTTGTTCACTTTAGTTTCCGGTTCAATTTGGTTTCACTACAATTTCAAACAATAATTGCGCGCGCGGCCATTGCATTTGTCGACAAAATATAATCAGCTTAACGTCCGTGACGTCACACGTCACGTACAGTGATAATTATTAATTACGTCTTTTAGAAGTGGCCGAACGGTTACCATGCCGGACTGCCACACAGAGGTCCCAGGTTCGATACCCAGGCCGGGAGAAATATTTGTATGACCTACATTTATTTATCTCGTGTGTTTGGGTGTAATTTGTGGTTGTCTATGTGTGTGTGTCCATGGCACCCGCGACACAGGGTTTCGCGGCAGGGATATGTTGAGTGCGTGTGTGTACATGTTCTGTTTAAAAAAATTAACAAAACCATACAACTAAAATGGCTTCAGGAAAAAAAATACCACCAAAAGTGCCAAGATAGACTGGACAGCCGTAGGTATCCTAATATCCTAGGATCCGCTACTCAATGTATCACTTTTTTCATCACGTTTGGTCGTAAATAGCATGAATGTAAAGTGGGTCGGAAGTGGGATGTTAAAACCATTATTACCTTTAAATACTTATTGTTGGGACCTAGGCTTTATAGTTTTCTAAAATATAATGAAACTACATTAATGTTTCTCGATTACATAATACCATATCGAAGAAAAGGTTTATCCTTCCAAATAATATATTTATTGATTCATTTTTAATCATAGACATAAATCGTTTACATATATTTCGATAAAATTGATTATTTTTTATAATTTTATACCCTGCGATTTCTTAGTTCTTTTTCTTATCTGTTTACTTATTTTTACTTACTGTTTATCGCCCGTCCATTTACCTAAATCATATTATTATTATGACCATCATCATTTCATGATTTGCATGTCACCTTTTCAAATCTTGGTCTATTTGATCCAGGTTTTTCCGTTTACTTTTGCCTTTATTGTCTAGCAGGCGCAGAACAATTCATCCTTCCTTTTAATTTATTTTTATTCTTTAAATTCCTTTCAAACCACGACGATCTCTGTGGCCTAGCGGTTAATACTGTAGGCCCTCGATGAGGAAATCCCGGGTTCGATTCCCAGTAGAACCATTATAGGAACTTTTCTAAAATACCCCCAGAATTAGAGGTCGAGACCTAATTTCGTTGCATTGATGCTCATAGTATAACAATTTCGTAATTTGAGACCAGGTAATTTGTGTAGACGTCTGACTTATTATAAATAATAAATACATAAACATTAGACATCATCATATACATTGCTCCGATCTCAAAGTAAATAACTAAAGCACTTTTGTTATGGAAATTGGAAACAACAACGTACCAGAAACACCCAGACCCGAGACAATACAGAAAAGTTAGTTTTTACATTGACTCGACCGGAAACCGAACTCGGGACCTCAACGATGGCGACACCATGAAAACCGGTATGCACGCCACTCGACCACGGAGGTCGTCAAACCCTGAATTAAAATTACACAAAACAAAAAAAAATATATGATAGTATTCTCATCGCTAACTGATGCATAAGATTTTGTTCTACTTTCAATAATCATAGCATATCTACCCTTTTATATTATGAAAATAACTTATTAATAGAACGAGTCAAAAGTTTATGATGCGAAGTATCAGCAAACTGGACCACCACAAGGGTTCTTTTTGCGTGGGACAAAGAAGATTAGAAACAGTCTTTTTTTTTATTGTGACTCGGCAAAATGACTGCACTGCGCCTGATGGAAAGTGCGAATACAGTCCAGAGATGAGAGTAACGGATGGAAAAAACAAATATCTTCACTCCGTCACTATCATTTTGCCGGTCTGGCCGGTCTCCCGCAGCTTGCTCATTCTTGATTAGTATATACGTATAATCAATTGCGTTAGAGTGTTTTCGCTTCGGCCGATATCTGAGAAATGACGGTCTGAAATGTCTCGGGGATAATTTTATCTCTACATGTATAAGCGATATTCGTATTTCCTCGGGTTCTCTCGGATTCGAAACGAATGAAGCGCTTTGGGCCATCCATCACGGTCCTGTTCTTGTGTGCCTGTACTATATCGTCTACCTATGCAACAGGGCGCCCGACGCTTCTTTTACCCATCCTCGGCCACCAACCAGTCGATGTCTTGCTCCACCTGTCATCACCTTGCGTTGCTATGTGTTCCGCCCCACCCCATTTGAGTTCCATGATCCGAGTTCCAGCATCCTGGACTTTCGCCCGTCGTCGGATCTCAACGTTCGGAACTCGGTCTACAAGGTTGATGCCAAGCATGGCGCGCTCCACGGCCCTCTGTGCTACTTTCAACCTATATACAGTCTCCTGCGTGAGCGTCCATATCTCGGCACTATACGTCCTGTTGGGCAGAACACATTGATTAAACAAGCGCGTCTTCAGACACTGCGGATCTTGCAAGCTGGATTCTTTTTGAGATCTCCTTAGACTGATGCTCTATGCTAAAGAATAGAACATGTCCGAGATAAACGTACTGATTGACTCTCTCGAGCCTCATATTCTCCACCTTGGCAGCGGTATTTGAGAGACTGGAGATGTAATGATGTCATATCTGCAAAATAACAACGTTTCGAGAGAGCGTTCTAAAAATTCTGCGAACGATATTGTTCGCTAACTTTTTGTGCTTAAATAGGTTTTAAAAATTTGTTTCATGTAAGTGCGTATTATTTTTATGATAAAAGCATTTCACGTGATAAAAGCATTTTAATGTATGATACATGCGGCTTTATCATATCATACGTTATTTTTGTTATAAATGCTTGAATAAGCATAATTTATGCAGTGGTAATAAATATTTAATATTTTTGTAGGAAGAGATATACAAATAAATAAGTAAAAATAAAATAAAGTGTACAACTAAAATGCTTATAAAACCGGTCAGGGTGTCTATTAATAGAAACTTAAAACAAAGGTTCATATAAATATGAGGTTTCAAAAAAAGGATCGTTAAAATAAGAGATAGGGCTAGCTATAATCTCTACTAGCAAACAAATTTTTTTGTATCGGTATAGTCTCCAACTTTCCTGATAGTACAACTTGTACTAAACCGAAAGATTGTAGCCCTGCTCGTACGACACTTATGTCCACTTGCACTAAACTTAAGAACGTCTTAAAACAATGCTTCATTTGATAAGACATTCTTAACAAAATGTATTGATATTTATAAAAACGAACTTTTACTTCAATTAAGCAAAAATGGCGCGCTAAGCAAGCTTTTCATTTTTACAAGACGAACTTTAAACAAGTTTAAGCAAGAAATGACGAAGTTAACGCAATTTTTAATTTAATTCTATTGCTTAAGTTTTTTTTTTATTATAATAGGCACTTCAACATCCTATGCATTTGACAATCAATAAAAATCAGACATAAGACTAGGACTGATACATATTATGACAATTATTTGTCGTCTCAAGATGGTAAATTTTGTAAACAGTAAAAGTGAATTGATAATAAAAAAAACGAAGTAGAATAAACAATTATAAACCGGGGAATTTGTTTTGAAATACTTTCGATTGAATATAGTCAGTAGTGAGAGGGTTTCGCATGAAACACGCGTGTTCAAGTGAAATTCACCAAGCGCTATTAATAGTTGTGCCACATTTGTTTGATATAATATAAAGTTATGTGGTAAATACAAACTCAAATGATTTATCAAGTTCAAATTTAGAAAATATCGGGTGTTTTAAAAACATGAAGTGTAATTTATTTCTTGTTTCAGAATATAATCATAATCATATCATTTATTGCTTTATGTGGTACAAAAGGTCTGAAAGCTATTATTACATCCCAACATAAACCCTGTAAGGGCACTGCAATTAACTTACTTCACTATACTTATATTAATACTAATAGGTACACATAGATTCATGCCAAACTTAACTTAGCATACTGTACACATAATGTCATGTACTTTTATTATCGAAATACTCTTTTAGGTCATAGAAACAGTTCGAGAGCAAGTAACTTTTCAGAGCGTTTGCGAACATGTAATTATTTTCAATGTTTCTTATTCTAAGAGGTATTTTGTTATAGACTTTATGGCCATATTGTGTGTACCCGAGCTAACAATTTCTAAATTTGTAATTTGTATAAACGAAGCTTAGAACAGAATAAAATAGAATAAGCTTTATTGCACGCAAAAGAAACAAACAAATACAAAGATAAAGTGAAAGGTACTCTAGGATCTTTACCCGGCAACCTTACAAATTATAACGAAATTTCAGGGTAGTTAATGGTCCAACAATTACAACACTTTTTATTAAAAAAAACCGAGCTCAAAAGTTCGTGGAATTACATTTACATATTTGCCAAGTTTTATTGCAATCGGTTACCGGAAAGTGCGCGAGACCGGATTCATCCCCTAGTTTGCCACCCTTAGCGACAAAAAAAGAATCATCAAAATTTGTTCACAATCGAGTAATACAAATACGTAATATAAAGAATAATCGCGTAACATAAATACAAAAAAACCGTAAATGATTAAATAAAATAAAAAGTTGTTTGTAACAGCACAATTTAAAAGTAATGTTGTTTTTGTACGCAAACAGCCATTAAAACGATTACATTATGGGCAATGATTAAATTTTATCAAAAGTGGATGCACAAAGAAACGTAATGACAATTGAAGGATATCGATTACTATAAAGACAAAGAAAGTTGTCAAACCAGTACTTGCACAACTAATGACTTCTACATAATATGTATTTTTCTTTGTTTATTTACATAAAATAGATGCAACAATGTCAAGTAACAATTTTGTCAACAATTTTACACGTTTGCCTTTATTGAATTAGGGAAAGCTGTAAACAAAGAATCAGTGATCGTAAACCTTTTTCTTGCGACATCAAATTACAGTAAAGGAAAACGTAGTGAGATTTGATGTTAAGTGACATTTACAAATGACACTATAATGTTATTACTTCATAAAAAAATTCGTATAATGTTTGGAAACTCTCCTTCTTTTACTTTTATTTGTATTAGTGTAAATCTTGGAAATAGATTAAAAAAGTAAAGATAAAAAAATTTCATTTAATATTTGGTTATTACCACGATTAAAAAAACGGTATTTATTTAATTGCTTTGCTTACAAAATGACTTAAAGAAATGGTGCCTAGTAAACGTCTATTCACTTTAACCTTGAAATAGCCCTAAATTGCAGTTTCGGGAAACACAAATAATCTAATTTTGGAAGGAGGGACCTTTCAACAGGGGCAGCTTAGAAGAAATGTGGTTTACGCAGTCAGTTGGAAAGGAAATGTAGTAGGAATTATGTTTGTAATATGGCAACACCGAGCCCCACACCTGTCAGTGGCAACGATCAGTGTGCGCGCGCCAAAATCTGAATGAAAGGTCGTGTTTGTGTCAGCATCGAAAACTAAATATTCTCAAAAGTAGTCGTATGGATGATGGTAAGTTGAACTGTGCCTGTCGTATGGATTGTTTTATTGCTAAAATATTAAACATACAGCTTGCAATTATTGAGTGTTTTTACGTGTGAAATATACTTCGTTGTTCCAGATGGACAGGGTATTACCTCACAAACACAGATTTTTCAGGAGAGTAATTTTAGAGGTTCTTCTAGCATTATTTCAGCCGCTATTATTATTTGGTGCTCCACACCTATATGTGTTTAAAGCCTACACATTTAACAGTATTCTCGAATACTTATTATTCTTATAGCAGTTCCGTGGTTTTGACAAAATCCAGAAATTTTCGAGAGAGGTTTGTAATATTACCATTTTGAACATAAAATATTTGTGATTCAGAGTAAACTCTGAAAAAACTTAACTATTAATGCTTAATACTTTTAAATTAAAGAAGGAATAATAATTCAATTCAACAAAACATTGAGGGAGGGAGTAATATATGAAAAAATTACTCTATACCACAGATTACCATAACAATTCAATGAAAAAAAATATCCCAGAAAAGGTATTACCTTGAAATAATCGTCTTCGTTTTAGAAATAGATATTTTTCAAATAGGTACAAGTTACCTTAGCATGAACACATACTGTGTTTTAGTTTGAATACCCTGTTCAACTAAAGACGACGTCTTGACGACTACAGCTTCAAGTGTAATACTAACTACGACTGTCTTGCTTAATGCTTAGGGCCAAAACGTGCAAAAAGTTCAGAGATACGCCTCCCGCGCTATTTCACGTCCAATCATTATAAGATTAGAAATATCTCGATTGTTTAAATAGGACTGCTTTTAAAGTAAAAAGTCTAAATATTTGTGTTCATCCAATGCAACGATCTGTTGTTTTGTAGAGTACCTATTGGGGCAGATTTGAACAAATCAAAGAGCCCTGAATAAGTTTAGAAGGGGCATTTCAAATTTCAAATTATTTTCAGAAAATTTAATGGCCATTTCCCGAAAGTTGAGGATAAAGTTGAGTTTCGGTTCCCTCCAAACTTTTTTTTTAATAGTCCTGTAATGAAAGATTTAATTAAACAGGTTTAAAAACTATATAAATTTTCACAGATTTCTCATAGATGGCACTACGGCTAAAAAGTCGTTGAAAAACCAAATACAAAGATACGACAAAGCACATACAAACATCCGTGAGGTCCGCTGGTTCGTTCCGTGGCTTAGTGGCACGGTATGCTAGAAGACGTCGGTTCGAATCCGGCCGAATTGAAGGAAGGAAGGAATTTTTTCTGAGTGTTTGGTCTTTGTATTAATAATTATAACAAACTAGTGGAGTAATTTCACATAAAAATAATTGCAAATCAATTCAATATAAATTTAAACGTATTTTTAAACATTCATTGAATTCGCTGAATCGACAGTACCATCTTCAGCAGGTCTCACTGGCCTCCTAGATGCTCCACGTTAAGAATAAATTCGCTCGTTTCAGACATTTTTTTTTACAGTAAAGTAAGTTTTTACAAATTGTAGGTGGTAAGGGGACCGAAATTCAAACGCTCGTTTATAATCTATGCCACAGGGGCGGACCGCGGAAAATTACGCCATCCAGAAGAGAGTTTTGTCACAAGATACTAAATAGTGTTTTACATGTTTTAATACCATAACATCAAAACAGGCTTTGGGTGCCGAACACCCTTGTTGTTCCCAATGCTTCAATTCGTAAGGTATTATTAATGTCAATGGCAGAATTTGGTACGTTTGGTATTCCGTGGCTAGCCATCATGTTACTATTCCACTGCCATTGCAATTTTTTGGTATTCTGCTCTTCGATGGCGTTTCGATGGCATGAATTGATAACGTAGTTGAGTAAATTATTTCACATAAAAAAATACATTTAACTTGAAGACTAATTTGCAGCTTAAACGAGACAAAAATTAAGATATGCTTAGTAATTTCCACTGTAGTTTTAGTAAAGCAACATCAATCGTTAGTGATTGAATGAATTAATGCAATCAGTGCCGTTTCACTCACACTCTATTAAGAGTCAACTGCCATAGCAACTAGATTTAAGCAAACAACAAATAGTATCATAATTCTAGTATAATCTAAGTGGAGTCTAAATGGAATTACAGGGACCAAAAGTTTTAAGAAAATTACGTTACCTAGACTGGGGGTCCATTCAGAACCCTACGATAACTAAATTGTCGACCGATTTATCCGCTCACGCGATGAGCTCCTCCTACCGCAAGATGGCGGCTATTTGGTTTCGCAAATTAGAAAAGCATTCAGTTTATATACAAGTTTTTATAATAAATACCCTCCGTACTACCAACAAAAATATCTCAAATAAAATGCAGTAATATACCGCAAATCCTGCACTTAAAAAGCACTAATGAAATTTTTGGTGTACTTGGATAAATATGATAATATTCCGTTTGAGTGGTTCTAACGTTTACCATGAAATTACTCCTTAAAGTATAGTTTATAAACATTTATATTCAGGGTAAACTTAAACAACGCTACTTACGGTATGTTTTCGATAAATAAACACCGAAATCACCAGCCCAAACAGTAACACACACGATTGTCGTGACGTATTTTTGAAGTTGTTTATTTTTTTTTAATGACAGACCCAGGCATTATAAACTGTATGGTTTGCTAGAGTAGTTACCGAAATAGCAATTAATATTAGTTCTTTTACCTGTTATAACTTCGATATCCGATAAATCGGTATAAAATCATCACCGGCACCTCTAGGTGTGGTATGCGTCTACGGCTTCATGTGTCGCGTGAGCGGATATAGAGATAAACTGACTCCGTACCTGAACGGTTACCATGCCGGACTGCAACGCAGAGGTCCTGGGTTCGATTCCGAGGTCGGGGGAAATATTTGTATGGCCTACATTTATTTATCTCATGAGTCTGGGTGTAATTTGTCGTTGTCTATGTGTGTGTCCATGGCACCCGCGACACAGGATTTCCCTAGTGCGGGGCTATGAGTGCGTGCGCGTTATTATTTCTTTTCATTTTTATTCACAACATCTGAATCGAACGTCAAACTGTCGTATTAGAAACCTAACCGAAATGACGTCACACCGGTTCGATTACTCGAACTTCTCGACCGGCAATTGCTACAAACGTTATTCAGAACCCAGTTATCGAGTTAAAGTTACCGAACGTCCTATTGTTTACAAAGCAAGAATGTAATATGGAAATCTCTTAATATTTTAAATAAAATCTGGTTTTTGTTCACTTTTATTAATTTATTTTAATGCAAGACTAAATGCATTCCTATATTTTAGGCCTTTAAAGTTTTAAAAGTGTATATAAAAGGATTGAATTATAATTATTAATACAAAAACCGAACACTCAGAAAAAATTCCTTCGATCCGGCCAGATTCGAACCGACGTCTTCTAGCTTACCGTGCTAGACGCTATACCAACTAAGCCACGGAACGAACCAGCAGACCTTACGAATTAGGAATTACGAATTATTATTATGCGCCATCTATGAGAAATCTATGAAAGTTTTATCACCCAGTTAGATATCTTTACAGTTACCAGCCCTGGCGAGAGATGTCGCTATTCACTGTATTTAAAATTTTTATTGAATTGATATTCAATTATTTTTTGTGAAATTATTCCACTAGTTTGTTATAATTATTAATACAAAAATCGAACACTCTTCGATCAAATTTCTTCGATCCGGCCGGATTCGAAACAACGAATATTATAATTCCACAAAAAAATAATTGAATGTCAATTCATTAAAAATTTAGGATTTTAATTTTTCTTATAATCTATTTCACCGTCTAACACCGTAAACGCTGTTCAATAACGATATCGTATCCGAATCCGGATCGAACGTTTAATTAGAATGTTCTGAATGGCTCAGAAAGCGCTCTTCGAGTCGAGAACAATATCCAATCGAACGATTCGGTTAAAATATCGAAGAGTTCTGAATCGGCGTCCATTTGGGATGGGTGATGGACCACTACTTGAATATTCCCGTTAAATCGAGTTTCTTGACGTCGCAAAGGTAACCTGCAATTGGTCTTGATTTTAAATTAAGAAAACCGCCGTCCATTTAAGTTTGCGTGCATGTGCTCTAATGAAAAGATATTTGGCTCTAAGTTTACCACCTTGACTGACCCGCTAGAATGTCAGTCGTCGAAGAATTTTGCAGACTTTCTTAAACGTACAGATTTCGTAAACCTATTTTCCTTAGGACGTGGCACCCTAATGGTTTGACCTACAGCGTCTCAAACAGACGCCGTGGGCTCGAATCCGGACTGGCACCTCTGACTTTTTCTGAATAATGATGTGCGAATTTTTGAGCTTTTGAGTGAAGAAAAAACATCGTGATAAAACCTGCATATCGAAGAAGGTTCACAACCGTCTACTATGACCTTCGCCTGAATGGAGACCCGAGTCCCACCCAGCATTAGGACGTATAAATGATTTGATAATGACGATGGCTTTCCTTCACCTGGATTCTTCTAATATTTACTTTAAAATCTTATTATACTTCTGTATTTGCTGATATAAGCCAATTGTCTATAATATAATGACATACTTAAGATGGAAAATATTTGAACAAGGTACAAAGGTACAATTATTGCGTGACATAAAACTAGCGATACGTGTTATTGTATTTGATTTTAAATACATAATAAACTACGCCTTTTGCAGGAAACTTAATTTATAAAAACAATATTTGAACAAAAAACATTAGAAACTCGTGTCCACGAGTCTACGAGTGTCTAGGCTCTCGGGTTTCTCTCAAAGAAAAGTTTGAGGAGACTGGTATCATGACTGTGGCATCACAGTACATTTACTCAAATATTTTATACGCCCGTAAAACTATATATATATATTTCAATAAGAAAGAAGATATCCATAATATTAATCTTAGAGCTAAGTCCAAACTCATGGTACCACGATTTCGTTTAACCAAGGTAAACGACTCTTTTATGGGGAACTGTATACGTTTTTACAATAAGATTCCGGAGCATATATTAAATTATCATTTCCTAAGTTTGAAAACTACATTAAAAATATTTTGATTGAAAAGTCATATAACAAAATTGACGACTACGTGTTAGATAAAGATGTATGGAAAGACAACACGGCTCCAGAATCTACACAAATTTGATTCAAAGTGTTATTCCATAGCATTTAAATTTATTTGAAAAGAGCAATCCCTAGAGTTTCTTGCTCGTTCTTCTCAGTGAAATCAGCGTAGCGAATGAGCAGTAGCTTAATGTAATGTAATGTAAATGTGACGTTTTCAAGTGCAAATTTATTTTACCTATGGAATAAATGATCTTTGACTTTGATCTTTGACTTTGAAAGGGATACGTATGGGTTAAGGCGAATTATTTCAACGCGAGCCTACATTTCGTAAGATGTGAATTTACACTGTCAAAATTACAATGTCAAGTATGAAGCTTCATTCACATCATGCGTCTTTAAATTTAGTTGAATATTTGGCAGTAATTGTTTCGGACGGATGTTGGTCGAAGTACGGGAGTAGACCCCTGATCCGACGGCGACAAGCGCCCGAAGACGACTGATGGGCCAGCGACCGTCGCGGTGTGTCGTTAAACCGCTCGACAATTTTCAAGTTTTGGACAAATGTCGATTTAATAACTACAGGGCTTCAAAAATTAGTGTTGAAAATCAAAATTTAACTGATTAACTGTAGTACATGAAGAGAAATATCTCCATATAAAAATTATGCATAAAGTTAGATATTTTAATCTTAAATATTCGTTTTAGATTTTTATTTTAGCATGTTGCTCAAAAATAAGTATAAACTTTTTAAAAGGACACGGGACGTTCACGATAGAAATGTAAGATACCCAGACAGATTAGTAAATCATGGTAGTACCAAATAAAGTTAGTAACAGAGACAATGTGATATTCTGATCCATGTGTCTGAAAATATATAATACTTTACCCTCTTGTATAAATGATATAAATAGTTATCATTTATTGAGACGTAAGCCGGTGCCATGGCTGAGAGATAAAAATTTCTGCTCTACTCTCTACAGATTTCGTTTCATATAAAGCTCTTCAAATTTGAATGTATATTATTTGACCTACAACGACATGAATTTATTATATTTTTTTTTTTTTTAATGCTGCATGATAGGACAATAATTAATTACTCTAGTTACATTATTTAGAATTAGCTTCAGATTCATAAAATTTGTAAAAAGAAAGAGATTTGTAATGGAATAAAATTTGCATGCCAGTTTTGGTAAAATATGAAAACTGTTACAATATACCACCTTTTGTAATTTGTGCAAATAAATATCAATCAATCAATCAATGTTTTCGGGATTTTATATGATTGGATTATCGTATAACAAATTAGCACATTCTTTATAAAATTGATCTAGCACAACAGTTTTTCCCACTTTTCCTTCAGTGACTCACCTTAAAAAGCAGATTAAAACGCAACTAGTAAAAGTTATTGAAGTAAATAATTAAAATAATAATATTATAACCATTAGACAACATCACAATTTCTCTGAACCCAAAGTAAGTAGCTAAAGCACTTGTGTTATGGAAATCGGAAACAACGACGGTACCACAAACACCCAGATCCGAGATAATATAGAAAAGTTAGTTTCCTGCACTGACTCGGCCGTTGATCGAACCCGGGACCTTAGAGATGGCGACACCATGAAAACCGGTGTGCAAGCCACTCGACCACGGACATATACAATCTAGGGCAACCTCTAGTTGCATGATCAACCAACCCACGCACCAAGCGAAGAGACTCGTCGGTGGAATCACAGATATGTCCGTAACAGTTCCATGAATCAATGCAAATCAAAAATAATTGATTAATTATTATTTAGTAGCAGTACAGCTCCTTGTGAAAGAGTGCGTCCAGGGAAGTACTGCCACCTTACCTATATCAGCCGCCAAACAGTAATATGAGTATTACTGCATTTCAGCGTTGAGGGATAAGGTCTGCGAGGTTAACGAGACAATGACATCACAGTACATTTACTCGAATATTTTGAATGCCCGTAAATATATACATAATTTCATTAAGAAAGAATATATCCATAATATTAACCGTAGAACTAAGTCCAAACTCATGGTACTGTAGTACAGGCAGCTTAAGTTTTGTAATTAGAATTGTAAGAATAATAGAGTGTTAATGTCAAACAGACATCTAAGAGTTCTGGACAAAGCTTGGAAATTAAATACACGTATAAAGTTATAATTATGATATGATCGTCGTTTATATTTATCCTCCTTTTTTGTTTTCATTTTATGGATATATTATCCTGTGTATATGCATAATTGTTGGTCACTCGTCCAAATGAACAGGAACTGTCTGCATTCAAGGGAAAATATATTTGTTTAATTATTAGGAATCCTCCATATTATATATCGCCATAACATATTGGTGTCAGGAAATGTTGTTGTTAGGATAATTTGCGTGTTGTTTTAATTTGTTCAAAGAAAGTAAGAAAGTTTGGTGGAACGTGGATAGCTGCAGGACGACGACTAAGGCAACTGGGAAGTCAATATTGATGTTCCTCAGTGGACGCCCGATGGGTGCTCAAGCCTGTGATGTCGTCGTAACAGCGTGCACGATGAGGAGTGTTATTTGTTTGGAATAATATAAAGATTCTGATAGGATTTAGGTTAGGTAGGAAGCTTGAATAAAGAATTAAGGTTTTATAGCTAGGATACCTAAATAGCTATGTTAGCTAATAAATATATTTAGATTGTTTGACTAGGATGTGGTCCTAGTCTGTCCTTTTAGATAGGTTTTTGACAGATTAAAACCACAGCCTTCTCGGTGGTTTTGTTTGTTAGCAAGTGATAGTTTCCGAGCAGTGTGTGGCTAGCCTATATTAAAGGCTGATCACATAGGAATGTTGCCTATCATAGGTAGGGCACTAGCTAGGGATGTTCATCCCTTCAGTTGTGAGGAAGAGGGATGTAGTACAGGCAGCATAGGTTTTGTATTTAGAATTGTAAGAATAATAGAGGGTTGATGTCAAACAGACATTTAAGAGTTCTGGACAAAGCTTCCAAATTAAATACACGTACAAAATTATATATATGATATGATCGTCGTTTATATTTATAAAGTACCTCTCGCTATGCTACCCAAGCTACGTCCTATGTATGCTATAGTACCATGATTTCGTTTAACTAAAGTAACCGATTCTTTTTTGGGGAATTGTATATTTTTATATGAAGATTTTTCTCTTTAAATACTACAGAGAACCTACTAAATTTCGGTTTTCAACTGAAGCCCTATTAGTTGTTAAATTTACCTACACTCAGTCGTCATTGGGCGCTTGTTGACGTCAGATCTGTAACAAACTTTCTCCGCACGTTCTTATTTTATTCATATAAATTTTTAGCGCGCGGGTTGCGGAATGCGAGAGGCGGTCTCCCACACCTCATCTCCTAAAATGTGGTAGGCTCGCGTAGAAATACCACGCCTTAACTCTTGACCCTGTACCAGTGGACACAATAACGTTAATATTAGATTGGGTATACACAAAGTGAACTATATATCTATTGCAATAAGTGGTCACTTTTGATGATCAAATTGACTTTTATATGAATCAGTGGACCGTTTTACGGCACTATAGTCGGAGGAAGTTGCTCAAGTAGGTAATTGGCCAAGAATGTAAACGTGAATTCAGTTATTGTGTTCGATTGCGCGCGATAACGTGCGCGCGCGCCATTCATATTATCAAACATTGTGAATTTTTTTCTCGGACGTAAACTTTACATGTTTGTGGTATTTTTGTGGCAAGGATTTTTTAACGATTTTACTTAACAACGGAATTTTAATTGATGTAGATGTAGGCAATTGTACAAAATTGTTTAATAATTTTAATAAACTTCTTCTTATGGCATACACGGCATATACTGTAAAGCTTGCCAGCGTGGTTTGATTGTTGCCCAGAATGCATTAGGCGTACAGAAAGGGAATGGCATTTAAATGCAAATGTATTAAAACAGCATTAAAACAAAATACAAACAAACAGTTATTTATAAATGTGATATTTGCTTCTACGGTAACAACACGGCACAAATCAAATCATAATTTGAAATGGAACCATTATCCAAAGTAAATACGCTTTACAATACTGAAGGAGGTGATAATACTTGAAATAGTTAACAACACTTCATAAATTCAAATACAAAACGATATGGAACAGATATTTAACTAGATCTTAAACGGGCTTTACTTTCAAAGACCAAAACCACATTTATTAATAATAAACCTAAACATAAATTATTTAAATACATTAATGTAATTTATGGACCAAGGAAAGAAGAGATTGAGCAAGGCCAGGAGAATGTACTTTCAGTTTATTAATAATTTACTAGAAAACACGTTGTCGCTATCAAAGCAAAACAGCTAACATAAGCTAAAGTCAAGAAATTTAAATATAAAATAGAATTTAAATATAAAACTAAAACTTAAAGAGACTATAAAATATATACAAAAGAGATTTATAGCGACTGCAGCGATTCGCTACAATCTGTTTGTCCGCAATTATTACTTTTCCATACTTAACACTGAACAATATCTTGAAACTGCTTACAGTATTAATGGACTTACAAATTTGACAAAAATTAATCACTTACATCACACCTATATATTTACATAACCTAAAGGTAAGCAGAACCTGAGAAGAATGAGTAAGAATCTCTAGGGTTTTACTCTTTGTAAATTTTAACATATTTATTTTAAAATACCATTGATAAAACAAATGAACGCAGAAGTTATACAATTACTATAGTTGAGATCAGTTATCAGCAGATCAAAAAAGATTGCCTGTGTGCCTCTCAACATTCTTTGTTCTTGCAGCACAGCTTATTAGCTGGAAAAGATCCAGAATCATTGGAAGTTTTGTTTTATATCTCTATTTAATGTATATCTCTTATAAATCTCTATATAAATTTAACTGCCTCTGTGACCGAACGGTCACCATGCTGGACTACCACGGGTTCGATTCCCGGACCGGGATAAATATTTGTGTGGCCTACATTTATTTTCCTCGTGAGTTTGGATATAATTTGTGTTTGTCTACGTCTGTGTCCATGGCACCCGCAATACAGGGTTTCCCTAGTGCGGGGGCAACGAGTGTGTGCGTTTTATATATTATTACATATAATGTCTCCATATAAGAACAATCACTCTTGATGATGCGCATCAAAATTCCCCACAAATACCTAGCTGTACTGTGGGTGAACTTGTATCAGTCTCTATGAGATAATCAAATTGCCTGGTCGTTTCCAAATCACCGTTTTGCGGGTATATGTCAGAATTCTCGGGATGAAGAAACTGGGCACCTTACTCTCTTCTTCATCGCTTCAGCTTCAGCGCTCCTGGCTATCTAACACGTGTCTAAGTCACTGTAACCGAGACGATTGCGGTATCTCACTGACTACGGCGATTATTATAATTGTCAAGCAATGTAGACTGTAATACTTGGTTACCGGTTTCAGACAATACAATTAAAAAAGCACTCATACCTTCAAAGTTAAAGAACTAAAGGCATCTAATAGGCACATTACATCAAAATTTTACAGTGTTTATATTAATCCCAAAATAACACAGTAACACGAAGAGTTTTAGTGGTTTCCAGAGTATAAATTGAAATAGGTATAATTTGTTTAATTAAGTCAAGAGATTTTATCCAAATGGATATATTTTCAAAATAATCCTTTCAACAGAATTTATGAAATTGATCACCCACACACTAGAAAAAATGGATTTCTCAAACTCATCTAGAGGATATTTAAAGCAATTGCCATAGCAACCTAGCCTGCTCTCCCAAAAGACGATTTTCCATGCTAAATTGCAATTAATTTCACATCATTAAATGTATTGTAAATGATAAGTTAAAAAAACCGGAATGCCACCATTTTGACAAACCAATTTCCCACTCAATTTAACATTGGACACTTATCACGTTCATTTAGTAAACATAAAAAATACAATATCAAAAAACTTATAGGAGTAGCAAAAACAGCTATAAAGGGCGATAATAAAGAATTAATCGATATGTAAGTAACAATGTATCTAATATATTGTAAAAGCACCAGATAAAAGGTGTTAAATAAAAATAAAAGTCATCACACATTAACGATAATAATAAAGTACCACAAATCATACCTACGCTATTAGTGTATCATTTTTAATGCTAATGTAGTTCTTCAAAAGTGCACATTTTCGCAGCCACCGACCGTGACAATAACACCAGTATTTATAAACGTGACTATCCTAGAAACATTTCACATTGCGATGTGTGATGTGCGATGTACTGAACTAACATCAGATAATACATAATATAAAAAATATATATTAATTTAGATTTATTTTCTAAGCAACAACAAGCAAGTTTAAACTTTCAGAGATTTTAAAAAAGCCAACAAGAAATCTAGCGAAAGATTTGAATCACCGCAACAACTAAAGTGAAAAATCACCAAGATACATCCAAAACAGACCAAAGCTATACTAATTAGACCACCTCGTGTACTTTACAACAAAATGCTATATAATCACATCACTTTATCACTTTATTGATATCAAACAAATAATATACAGTGAACGCGACTAAACACTGCAGTAATTATTGTCTCGCTATAGAGTGTCTTTCATAATGTGAAGTCAAACATTGCTAGTGGCAGTCGCTTGTGCTTCACACAGCCAATAGTAAACAATGATATAATCGAACAAGTCAGTGCATAATAATTCAGTGTAACCCTCAAAATGGAAAATAAAGAGAAAATGGAGAATAAGGAAGAAAAACCCCTTAATACAGAAGAAGAGAAATTGTACAAACACAAAAGTTTTAGTGAAAAATTATTACATATTAAGAACAATATAACAGTTGAACCATTACTAGCTGGACTTATTATACCAAGTGTAATATCTATGTTTGCTATGACAAATTTGAATTTGGATAAAGCTTGTAGAGTCAATTTGAACTTCAGTGACGAGGTTTGCGATGCTTTGATAAAGAGAAGTAGCAATAACTATTCGCATTACGAAAAGGAAGTACAGAAACTGATTTCTTCTATAGATATATGGAGAGGCGTTATTCGAACGGCATTACCATGCATCATAATAATGTTCCTAGGATCTTGGAGCGATAGAACTGGGAAGCGCAAGATATGCATTCTTCTGCCAATTTTTGGTGAAGTATTAACATCTGTGAATAACATCATCAATGTATATTACTTCTACGAAATTCCTGTTCAAATCACGATATTGTTAGAAACCATATTTGTAGCTGGAACGGGAGGATGGGTGACGATGTTCCTTGGAGTCTTTAGCTACATTAGCGACATTACTTCCGAGGAAACGAGAACCTTCAGAGTTGGCCTGGTAAACTTTTGCATGACGGTTGGAGTTCCTATTGGAATTGGTGCAAGTGGATTTTTGCTACAGAGGATGGGATACTATGGAATTTTTTCTATGACGACTACACTATTCACTCTCGTGTTATTGTACGGATGCTTTTGCTTGAAAGAGCCTGATGATCTACTAAGAGAAAAAGGCCTCCCTGTTGTAAGTAGAACTTGTATTTTTTTAATTACCTACTTCTCAAACTTAGCAGTACTAGCAATATTATGTATTGTGTTGATTCCGATGGTCCGCTTCTTTTTTTTATTTATCTGATGTACAACCAATTTCAACTCAATCTTATTTAGTAACAATTTAACTTCAAGGAATCAATGTTTATAATGGATTAGCCCCCTTTACACAGTCACTCTATCGCGCGTGATCAGGAGCGTCACACGATTGCGCGCGTGAAAGCCTGCACGCGCATTTGTGCGCAATTACCGGTTTGATTTTTTTTTGAACTAACGTTCTTTCGCGCGCGATTGCTCGTGTTCGTTGTTGTTACAACGGAAAAAGCGTCCGTATGGAGGCTAATAGCGCAGGATAGACCGCGTGAAACTGATGCGCAACTGACTGATGAGCACAATCGTGCGGTCTTACCCTTTTCCTTCCAACATCATTAGACGCGCGCTCAATTGCGCACGATTGATGTATCACGCGCGATAGAGTGTCTGCGTAAATCCCACTATTGTCTTAATCAATAAGTTTTCAAATGAATTGGCCAAAACGGAGCCGGAGCAGGCGCAAGAACAAACTAACAAATAATTGAAAACAAGCTATCCATTACAATAAAAGATTAGATATGGTAACTTACGAAAAATAACACCTCAATGATATGATAAAAGCCGTGCCATATTTTGTAATCCAGATAAGGTTATTAGGGTTAGTATCGATAGTGAAGTATTGATGCTCCGCCAAAGTTTCCTAATACCTAAGTGGTATAAAACATAAAGCGTAATGTCGCTAACGCTCTTTTTGTTCTACAAACTCGAATAACCATGAAACTCCGGAATAAATAATTGTTTTGGAGATTGACGGTCTGACTATTCATAGATGAAAAACTTTTCAGTGCAGTGTGCTCTTATAGAAACACTTCGTCTTATCTGAAATTTGAAAAAAGCGTGCTTATAAATATCTCACACTTAAGGAAAAATTTATATAAATTTCTAATCGATTGTCGCACATATCAGATTAAAGTTTTATCAAAGGAAAGTTTTACGTAGATTTACGTGTCTTTAAAAAAAATTATGCTATATATAAATAAGTAATACACGTACATTTAAGGCACCTAAGCTATAACTACTAAAAAATAAAGTCGGTGACACAACCGATAGGTAGTACTGTAGTACTCAACTACTTCCAGTAATTCCTTTAACAATAATTTTGAAGGTACAACCATTTTGCCTAGTATTTCTTTTATGTACTCTACAACGTGTTCTATCTATGTAAAGGAACCTGTATGTAAAATTAGGAGGAAACGACTCGTAAGGGACTCATATAAGTTTGAGTTTAACCTTCCATAGGCGATGATCCTTCTGACAAAGGAACTACAAGGAGTTACACTGATTGAATGCGTCTTCACACATAGCGAAATGATGACAAAGGGTGAAGAGATAAAATTTTAATTCAGAACAAGGTGACACTCGCGCCGCTGTATTACATAATTGTTTTACCTTTCATTACACAAACAATATTTTGACTGACATCTGATTATAATAACAATAGTGATTATTGTAACAAGCTTATGTTCCGTCCGGATTATGCCGGACGTCAAAAAGTTTGTATTAAAAATCGATAATGCAAAATGGTCGAATCGGCAAAGCGGATGTTGTCATGCATAATAATGGGAAAGGGGAATTTACGATAGTGAAAACATTTCAGAAATTCTCACATGTATGTACTGATTATCAGGTTTCGTTTCGATCAAATAAACTTTTACATGTATTTTACACTTTTAGTGTATTGATACACTGGAAACATAATAATGCATATATTTCTGTCTTTAAAGTTCTTTCGATGTTCTTTTCTATATTTCCAAATCAGATTATAAGTCATTCGTAATAAAACTATACCTAAAATCCAGATTTCGGTCCAGTTCGTTTTTTTGATACACTGGACAATTAGGAAATGAAACTTTTGAATGAAATGAAAGTTGTTGGTTGATGACTGTACCACCTCAGTCAACCGTGACCATGGGACCTGTAAAGGGCTCGAAACGTCGGTTTATTTGAAAAAATAAATATACGCGATTTAAATCCGGAAAAATAGTTTCATTTCCTATGTGTAACAATCGCGAAAATTTAAGAACTGTAATATGTTCTTGGGTGACTGAGGGAAACCAGGTTTTTCCAATATGGTGGGTTTATTTTGACATCATATACAGTATGTACAACGTCGGTGGTATAGTGGGAAAGGACTCCCCCTAATCGGCACGTAGTCGAGGACCCGTAAGCACGTTCCAATTAGGAAGCGGCTCAGAGTGCAACAACTACGTGTTACGTTCTAAAGCGGAGTCCCAAATAGGAAGCAGCGCTAGAAGCGTAGCACAGTGCAGTAGGTTCAACGGTAACGATCTAAAGAAGAGTTCCAAACAAGGAAGCAGAGCTAGATACGTCGTAAGTTGGATTACATTCATGTTCGCATCGCCGCCAGTAGTCATTCCGCGAGGGAAAATCTTAACACCGCGATGCAGAATTTGCTATTTCGACGCCAATGCCATCTAGCGGTGCGTGACGGAACTAATATGAGTTGTTGCCTGTTTTGTGATTTTGTTAAAGAACTCGATATATTTACAATTTCTTTTTTTAATTGAGATTTTGACCTGTGGCAATCAGCTATCACTACGTTCACGGTGTGATCACTAGCCTTCTATGCGCATGGGTGTAAATAAGAACTAACTAATAAGATTGGCTACGTGAGCCAGGCTAGAGCATACGAGCGCTACAAACAGCGGAGTTGGAGCAGTGGTCGTAGCCGAAAACGGTCAAGACAACGTAGTAGTACAAATAAGTTATGCACAGCACCAATTTTTAGTAGCTGTAGAGCTCCTGGTGAATGAATTCGTCCAGTGAAGTACTGCCACTTTATCTATTTCTGATGCCAAAGAGTAATTTGAGCATTATTGCGTTCCGGTTTGAAAGATTTAGGGTGCTGGTGAAGTTACAGGCACACGGGACTTATCAACTTGTCCCAGAGTGACACTGTGACAGTGGCCATAAGATCTTTGTGATGAAGGACATTCGTGCCGACGTGTCGCTTACCACAAGGCGCACGACTTGTTCATCTCATCACATGGTTTTATAATGAAAAAAGCTGACATATTAGTTCATTTTCAACACGTTCGGAATACGTTGAGAACAGCTCGACAGCTGTATTAATAAACACAATAGAACCGGTAAATTGCAACCGTGACAAGCAAAACTCGCTAACTCGTCGAACAAAGTGAATGAGTAGGACACGTGAAGATATGAACGATAATATTTTAAAAGATGAAATACAACTTTTGATAGACATGACGGATAGGATATACATAAAAATCTATTTAATAAATCACTATTATATAGAATCTTGTATTAAATATTATCGATGATTTATATCTAACTGAGAGAAGAACTAACTCTTCTGTCTGTTAACATATAAGTGAAAGTACTTTAGGTTTTGCTCAGTGAAGGTTATTTACTAAGAATGCCAAGTACACCTCATAAACTATATCTGCAATGTGAGGTTATTATAGGGAAACTTTTATTCGCATACAAATTTTTTTTAATATTTACGAACATCTATGTACGTCTGTATTGAAAAGCATTATGAAAATGAATTATAATTTCGCAGATTGAACGAAACAAAGACGAGAAAGTATCCTTCTTCAATATCACCCACGTTCGAGACACAGTCAGTGTCGCGCACCGGCCGAGAGAAAACAACAGAAGAGTCAAAGTCTTACTTACTTTGTTCACTGTCTTCATCCTGTATGGCCCCACTATGTGTAAGTTTCTCGGCTATAAGAATACTAATGTAAGATTCCATTATTTGTAGATGTCGCAGAAAGTGAGAAAGTGCTAAATTCAGGATACGGACAGCGGCGTCATTCTAGTTTACAATATTGTAAAATTTTTGGGATCGAGGACACAGCATTTGCTTCTTTTTGTTCTAGATGGCATTATTCTAGGCGGATGTAATATGCAGTCAACAACCACCCTTAGCAATTTTTGGGGAAAGCCTATGCCAGCATTGGACTTCTTTCATCTGAAATGATGACAATAATAATGTCGATGATAATGACGATGATGAATGATGTGATGACGTAGTAATAATAAAAATATCGTGCACAAAAAATACTTTTTATATGAATCGATGAAAGAAAGTGGATGTGTTGCGCAACCGACACTATAAATTTTACAATCGGTATAAAACAAAGGATGTTTAATATAATTGACAATTTAACAATCCTCTGTTATTGAATATTTTCAGCAGAACACGGTATCTTCTACTTGTTCGTGCGAAATCGTCTCAACTGGGACATGGTGAAGTTCGGTCTCTTCACCAGTTATTCAATTATTTTACACTCCTTTGGTAAGTATGTTACCTTCTTCTGTAATATGAAAACATATGTATGTTCTCCCCTATAAGTTCACCACAAAGTTTATTTACACTTGTCTACTCTGGTCACGGGACAAAACTTCCAATGCCCGCTAGTATTTTTAAGACTGCTAGGTGTAACGAGGTAATTAATGTAACAGTTGAAAACAAATGTTTCTGAAAAATTTGTTATTTTTTTACATTTGCTCAACTTATTATTGCATCCTAACTTATCAAGGAACTAACTACTAACATTTGTCGGATGCCATGGAATTGATTCATTCTGATCAAATGCCTTTCTTCATCATCCACAGCCAAAGGGTGAGCCTTCCGTAGCTTGTGCTATCCACCAAGATGTTGCTCTTGTCTCATCCATCTACTAGCGATTTTATATTGTATACCTATCTCTCTATCGTCTTACGTTTTTTATGACTAATTCTTGGTGACCAATTGTGACCGTTTTACTCCATCTCTCATTACCACGCCTTGCGTTATGTCCTGCCCAATTCCACTTTAACTCCGTAAATACAATATTGTATTTTAATTATCGTAACAATGACTTACCACAATGCAATTTACACTGACAAAATAAAGCTGTTTCACTTGTAAAGAGTAACTTAATTTGCTTTTGCTGCTTAATTTGTTGGCTTCGATCCTAAACTTTAAGTCCTTTTTGTAGAATTCAGAACTCACTCCAAAAAAGTACCTTGTATGCTTTTCGTATAACTCACGACTTATCCTTTGTAGTCTTTTTTGTTCTTTTCGGTTGGAGTTATGTTTTCCTAGTTCATTATTATTATTATTATTTCGTATGAAACTTTCTTTAGCATGGTTCAAGGGACAGGAAAAACAACCGATTAAAAACAATTCGTGTTCTTTCAGGTGCAATGTTCTCAATAACAGTTTTGAGCAAGCGACTGCAGATTGACGACTCCCTTCTCTGTCTGATCTCAGTAGCGAGCAAGTTCGTCGGCTCCATCTGGACCGCCTTTGTTACCACAGATATAGAGATGTATTTAGGTTAGTGTCGCTTAGAATTATTTACTAATATCTATATTATAAAGAAATTTGTTATTTATTATTATATTTATATGTTTTAAATAATAAATTATTTTCTGGACCTCAGTCAAATATCACAAACAGTAAGTATTTATTCTACATAATAAATAAGACACCATGGAATTCATAAGAAAGAAGAACATCAGAGAAAATTCATAAAACCCTTGAAATAACTACAAGAGAAATCTCAAACCGCATTGGAACATCTAAGTACTTTACGCCTGAAATAAATTCGTCATCTTGATGAGAAGACCGTACAATAAACTCGAAGTAATAACTTCACATTACGTAGGTAGCTGTGGCTCATAAAATAACCACAACGATACTCATTCTTCCTCACCGGCAATATTACAGTATTCTAACTTCGGCCGGATGAGTTAATAATCAGTTAATATACTGAAGGGCAGACAACTTTTCCTGTATACGCACGTAAATGTACGAAGATCATCAATTTTCCTTCTAAGCGCTAATTAATTATAATTATTACCTGTACGTGTCCCTTACCTCGCCGCTTATGCGGTACACCTTAACCTACTTTAAAGGTGCCCATAATTGTTATTATAATACCTCTATCTCTTGCCAACGATACATTTTGCTTATCTCAAACTATAAAATACGTGTCTATTATATTGTTAGAATTGTTTAAACATACAGCATCACGAGTTCTTAGGCTTTTGAGATTATTATTACTACATATTGGCAATGAAACTACTGGTCACGGCTGACTGATATGGTCACTAGCACCGAGGTCCTTGAGATCTTTCTGGACTTCGTCGCTCCAGCGGTACCTGTGACGTCCAACCGATCGGCGTCCTTTCGGTTGTCCCTAATTAACTCTCTTCGCGACACGATCTTCTCCCAATCCCTCCACGTATCCGAACCAGGGTATTAATTTAAATACCTTATTTTTTGATTTACCAGACGCTTCAGCGCAAGGGATAAACACTTATTGACGCGGAATTGCATTAAGCCGATCAGGGAAAATGTAAAATGTAAATGAATGTAGTAGCGAAAAAGACGTTATGCGTTTGGCATCAGTTTGGTTCGGCTCGACACAGGTCGGCAACGAATTTGCTTACTGCGAACTTCTGATCGCGTTCGTACGCATGCCGACGACAACGGCTGATCCTAGTTTAGAAACAATTGGCGCGTCGGAGCATGTACATATTTGTCGACGGCGAATCGGCTTATTGCGATAAGTGTGGTTGTAAAACATGATCGCCTTCAAGCCGATTCGAGTGTGGTTTATCCCTTAATTGGAACGTTCGTACATTACAATTGCGAAATATTTTGTTTTAACAATATAATAATGATACGTCATAATTTAAAATAACAAGGTGTCTTCAGGTGTTTGTTTATTTCTATTGACAAGTTTAACGGTGGAAAAACGTTCTAAAGAAATGAGCTTGCGTGAGAATATTGACACTTTCTAATTTGTTTCATGATCATCATGGTAGTGGTAAATGATGACCATGACCGTTGAGATGTGATGTTAGATTTTTAAGCTTGAAACACAGTATGATATGACTACGAAGAACTACAAATCCATTGACCCACCTAATAAGAAAGTGGGAAGCAATTTTTTTTTTTTTAAATTGTTTTATAACACTCTTGAAATAAGCCGTGTGGTAGCCTAATGGTTTGAACTACCGCCTCTGAAGCAGAGGGTCATGGGTTCAAATCCGAGCTCGCATCTCTGAGTTTCTGGGAATTTTCGGTGAAGGAAAATTTCGTGATGAAACCTGCACTTCGAAGTAGGTTCACAATCCTCAGAGAACGTGGGAAGTTCCCAACCCACATTGGGCCAGGGTGGAGAACTATTTCCTGTGTGGAGACCCGTGCTCAGCAGTGAGACGTTTAATGGGTTGATGATGAACTCTATAAATACTCAGAATTTTATCTTGGATAGAAAGAAACAAATAAACACCATATTATGTAGAATAGATAAAACAAATAATCTAGCACAAATTATTTTTAATATCAGCAATAATCCCTATCATTGCAGTGCCAGTGGCTGAGATACTGAATGCAACGACGTTCACGTCACTGCGATCAATTATTTCGAAATTGGTGGAGAAGCAGGAAACTGGTAAGTGAATAATAAGGCAAAGATGTAATCTTGTAGCCTTAAATATCTGCCCATGGCCTCTTCAGTCACATTTCTGAGAGACTATTACACTGACTCTACCACAATGCACATAAGTAAATCTAGACAAGAAATATCAATATTTACAATTTCTATTACAGCAAAAGTAAATTCCCTGTTCTCCCTAACCGAGACACTGGCGGCACTTCTCTTCCATCCGTTTTACTCTTGGTTGTACATGAAGACGCTGCAGGTTCTGCCTGGTGCGGTGTTCCTGGTCAGTGCTGCCTTAATCATTCCAGCTGCCATAATTCTCACGTAAGACATTTTTGATTATGTTTGATGATGTTGTCTTCAATTAGAATTAATAGCCGAACTTGAAGTCGCGTTAGACTTACGATATACTGCTAATTTTTTAAACAAGGCCATGCAGCAGAAAATGGTTATATTTTATTGTTATTTACGAAAGCAAAAGAAGTTTAACATAGGTATATATATATTGGCATCTTCATAAAACAACGTTATACTGAGCGGTGACATATTTCTATTATTTGCGCCTGAGCAAAATGAAATAGCATTTAACCAAAATAGAAACATTTACACTGTGTAAACGCAATGGCAAGTAAAAATTTCATATTTCTTTACAGGTCATTCTACGTACAGCACAAACAGGAACAAAGAAAAGCAAGAAAGACGGCTTTAGAAGCAGAAGAGAAGAAAGACATTGAAAAGAAACCCGAAGGTCTAGATCAGGGGCTAAATAAATTTTACTATCCAATAAATATTTTAGAAGTAGACAATATTGACCTTGCTGTCGTAGAGAAAAAAGACAGTGATTGCAAGACGAGACTATAAAGTCTAGATATTATAATAATGGTCAAACATTTATACAAAGTAAAAGTCGATATGTTACTATCTTAAATGATGACTGGTGTTAATTTTAACATTAACATTTTGTGTTGTTTGCAAGTTAGTTGCCTAAAACGTCTAACTTTCATTCTTTAGATTGTGGCAGATGTTTTGATGATATGATTAAAGCTAAACTTTAGAATTAGACACAGTTAAATGACGTCAGAGGTGAAAAACATCAACAGTTTTAAATCTAGAGATTTTTCCAAAAATAAATGTCGACTTCCCCTAAAAATTTCCGAAGGAAACGAAATTTTTTTTATTATTTGGTTGAGGGATTCGTAATATAAAACTTGAAGTTTAAGGAAACGTAAATAAACAATGTGTGGTCCTTCGCCTATTTATGACCTTATGACCTCCGTACCATTGTTTTGAGCTTTGATATTGTGTCTAGATCGTCTTTGTCGAACTTGGATTTTGAGACAAAGATAATATCGATAATTTTTGTTTGACACGCGAAAAATTAGCGTTATTAAATTAGTGTTGAATTATATATTATTCAGTAGCAACATTTACCTTGCGTTGGGTAAGCATTGCTACTGAATTGAAACCATGATTTTACTTTTGAAAAAAGGCGACGTCTGTCGCGACAGAGGAATTAGTTACATGCGTTTCACCGGTAGCGCAGTTCGAGCTACTGACTTGCATCGGACCGTGTCGGGTCCGAGGCGTCACAGTGCTGTATCGTTTCCACCATGTGCCGACCGGGTCTGTCATTTATTGATTCATGTTACACCGTGCCGTGTCATTTCCACCGTGCGCCGACCAGGCACAGCAAAGCACAAGGTACATGCGCACACATTGTAATAATTTTTCGGCATCCATTTTGCGCTTGCGCTGTCCACTACACTATAGGCCAACGTTGAATAGCTTCTAGGTGTCCGGCGAATGCATTCATATTACGACGTGTCTCTATCGGGGTTGGGACCGGGAACAAATACTCGTCGCTATGCCCCGACCGTGGCTCGGCCGTATCACGGACTCGGCCCGGTTTAAAATGAAATTCTTACAAAAGCATATACACGGCCAGCGCACGCCCGGAGCACGGCCCGGTGTAACATGATTCAGCCTTTACTTATTAGAATGATGTTCACAGCAAAACGGTATACAGCTTAATTTAATAAGTTTATTTTTTTTTATCTATGTATATATATATATAAATACGTATAACGTAGTTTTTTAAGTAAAACTTAGTGCATCGCCTACAATCTGCATCCTAGCATATAAGAATTTAGCTATTTTTGACCATCGGAGAAAAAACTAAATTCTTTACTAAATAAAACTTGTTATAGTAATTCAAAGTTTATAAACATGCATAACGTCGCCTTAGAGTGAAAACTTCGTATTCGCGTTTTCCTGAATTTTCTTGAAGAAGAACTTAAAACTTTCGTCCTCAAATATATTATTAAAGTAATATAATATCTGAAAGAGGTATAAATTTAACTAATTAAAATGATAACTACAAACAGTGTTGCGTTAACTACATTTACACCACATTTTTATCTCCATCTTGAATAATTACGTAGAAATTACATACGAGGTATTTATTCACTCTACGACTATCTATGTTTATTAAAAAAATATGTACAAAACAACCCAAACGTTCGTAATCTCCTTTGTAACATAAACTTAGATATAGTTTAGCTAGTTTGATATAAAAATAAAACATACACACAAAATATAGAAAATGGTTTTGTAAATTTTGTTATTCATAGAAATAAATGTTTTGCGTGTTTTATTTTATGTTTAAATCATGTAAAATCTATCAAGATGGACCAGCCCCCGTGCCATGCCGCCGCGAGACATCTATTATATCCACATTTAGCTGTTAAATTCGAGTGATAAAACCGCCATTTTAAAATTTCATAACAATAGCTAACATGGCGAGCACCGTGACGTCACATTTTTGTCGCATCACGAGCGCCTCGACCAATGGCTGCAAAAGAATATCGCAGTGCCAATCATGGCGGGAAGGTGACAGCTGATTTTAAAACATTTTGATGGTTCTGCACAGTAATTTTATCAACGTAAAAATTGAGCGCGACAAACGTGATAAAAAGAAATAATAAAAACCAACAAATTGATATATACATATACTATATAAATTATTGGAAAAGGGTGACAACAACATTTTTAATTCAGTTCAATACATGAGAATAATTAGAAATACGTAAATAATAACTAATATAATGTAAAAACTGAAACTACAAAAATTTTTGTTTCGTCGTTCTCAGCGATGATTAAACGACACAAATAGCCACAAGGTATATATACGCAATTCCATGTAGTTATCCTTGTTCTTCAAAATATATAACAATAGATCCTTACCAAAAAAACAAAAGAACGAATCACTCTAGTGCGGTATCTTACCGATTCAGTATTCGTAATAAAAAATAATAATATTTTCAAATTGTCACGGGGAGATTTATCACACTATCCATGTGATATACTGCCATGCTACGGCTACTGAAATCTTTGCAAATATTCAAATAATCAGTATAACTAGGCATCCCACAAGACATGCTTTTAGTACCCTTTATTAGTGAATAAACCCAGCGGGGTACAGTGAAAGCGCCACGTTGCAGATTCTGAACCGCAGGCTTTGTCATTTCAGTCAAAAATTTTGTTTCTTACAATAACATTTGATAGAACTGATACACTAATAAGCAACGACGAACATCCGTTACGTGTATTGGTACGCCGCATGATGTTATCGATTGAACAGTTTCAAGACACGTATCGTGCATGACACGAGGTAAAATCCCAGCCTCTCACGTAAAGGAAAATGGTAGGTCTTCGCTCAACTGTTGGTAATTTCACACGGTGGTTTCCTTACGTGAGAGATGTTACAGACAAGATCGGAAGAGTCCACAGGCGTGCGTCTATCAATACCTATTTCAAGCCCGTGAGGAAGATTTCCTGAGACCCATGAAATGTAACATTCCCTTATAGGATGCAGAAGTTTACAAGCTTGACTGTGAGTGTGGTGTTTCTTATATTGGACAAACGAAGCGAAGTATTCGTACCCGCGTCAAAGAACTTACAGCTGATGTCAAATACCGTCGCATAAACAAGTTTGCAGTCTGCGCGCATGTCATGGATAAACCTACACACTCAATGAAGTTTGACAACCCCCAGGTCCTTACAAAAGAATTCCGTTACCTACCCAGGATGCTGCGAGAGGCATTGAAATTAAAAAATATTTTAATTTCAACAGGGAAGTTGGTTTCTCCGTACCCCCAGTTAGGGATCCAGTATTTCCTCTGATGAAAAATCCTAAACAGACATAAGACCGCAGTACTAATTAATATGTTTTAATTTATTCTAATTTCCATTAGTGTTAATAATAAATTAAAACTTAATGTTAATAAATATTGTTAAAATAAAATAATTTGTAAAACATAATATAGCGTAAATTAGAACGTTCTTTAAAAAATTAAAAATGAGGTATTTAATTAATAACTTTTGTAACTATAGTGAAAAAATAGGGTGGTTTGCATTAATATTAGACATAACCGGTTGAAGACTGTATCACCTCAGTCAACCGTGACCATAGGGCCTGTAAAGTACCCGAAAAGTCGGTTTGTTAAAAAAAAAACAAATATACGCGATTTAAATCCGGAAAAATAGTTTCATTTCCTATGTGTAACAATCGCGAAAACCTAAGAACTCGATAACAATTTTAAATATTTTCTCCGCATCACCAGGTTTTAGCATCCCCGAAATGAATACAAAATAATCATAATCGAAATAATCATACTTTTACCTTTCCCACCCTACAATAGCATTGTATCCTGGTAAAACAGGTATATTTTTATACAAGATAAATGTATTGTAGTACCTATTCTTACAAAATTATTTATTCTTATTTAATAAGTATAAGTAATAATAATCTAGAGGTTACCATAACTTTACTTGCGGTGTTACACAAGGGTCTTTTTTAAAGCCTGTGTGAGCCTAAACAATAGTGCATACTTTCGACTTGCAAAGCTGATAATTATTTAGTTTTCATCCAGATTTTTCACACGTGGCTAACATAAAAAGTAATAAATAATATTCAGGAGCTTTAAATACTGAGTTTCATTTACCCTATGATAGAAAAGTAAAGTTTACTTGCAGTGTACATCAAGGGTCTGTTTTAAAGCCTGTGTGAGCCTAAACTATAGTGTAGACTCGTATAAGGTACACTTACAATAATAAACTCCCTAAGTTCAATGCTATATTTACAGGGCGTCTCCCACGGCTGTAAAACACGGAGGGAAAAAATGTTAAATTCTGTAGACAGGATATTTTGCCTCGTCGAGGCATTACTTTATGTTAGAGGTAAGTAATACTACATTCAAAGATGTTAAATGGTTGCTTTACTCATCTCGGAATCGAACCGACCAAATGTAAAAAAAACATAACGTATTTTTATGACGCCGATTACAAGAGTCAAATATTCATTCCTTTTAAACAACATAATATCTTAAACGAACATTACAAAATTTTAAATGGAAATTTAGGTAAAGAAGGATAACAATGAACGTTTTATGCGGTAGTTATCTAACGATATATAAATGTCTGCACGTATTGACATCCTGACGACTATCTTGAACACATTAATGATCATTAACAATATATTGTGGGCTACATTATCTTAATCCAACTGGTACTGATAGTGAGTGTAAAGACCGTTCAAATAATAGATAATTATTATAGGGCCACTAATATAACCGATTGGTTCTGTACGGCGCGAACAACAGTCGTTAAATTACGGTTCTGTAGTGAAAATATTGAACTAAATATGGCTCTAGCTACGGAACGAAAAGGTTCAGTGACAGAGAATATCGCAGAAGAACAGCCACTCAATGAAAATGAAGAAAAAGATGAAAAGAAAAGTTGCGGTGGAACTTGCTTATATATAATTAAAAACATCACAGTAGAACCAACGATGGTTTTGTTTATAATTGCCGCAATTCTCACGTTACAAACATCACAGAATTTGAGCTTGGATAAAGCGTGCAGAGTAAATTTAAATTTTACAACAGAAATTTGTGATTCTTTGAGACAACAAACGTTGGAAAGCCAAAATGTATATGAGTTGGAAACCCAGAAATTATTGGCGACTTATCTTCCCTACAAAACTTATATTCAAGCGCTGATACCAAGTATATTAGCACTATGTGCTGGCTCATTCTCAGACAAAATTGGACGAAGGAAGATCTTTCTTATAGTAGCAACAACCGGACAAATTCTAACATGTATCAGTAATTTTATAAACATTTATTTCTTTTACGAGCTAAGTTTGGAAGTGCTCATATTCAGTGAAGCTTTGATTGATTCTCTATTCGGAAGTTGGTGTCTTCCTTTATTTACAATGTTTGCGTACATCAGTGCAGTTACAAGAGATGATGAACGAACATTCCGAATGGGTCTGATACATTTCAGTATGACTGTTGGGTTTCCAATAGGGATGGGCCTCAGTGGGGTGGTGTTAAAGAAAACAGGCTACTACGGTTGCTATGCAATAGCAATGTGCATGGCTATCATCAATTTTATGTACAATTCTTTTGTTTTAAAAGATCCTGAGAGGAGTCCAGAACAGAAAGAGGTATATTATTTTTGTTATTATTATTTTAGAGATTAAGTAAATTTCCTGATAAGATATCAATGTGCAGAAACGAGAAAACTATTCATGGTAATTTTAATCTTTAATCTTTTCCTGAAAATCCACCGTATTTTTTTCTTTCTCTAAAAGCCAGTGGCAATGACCTAGCGCGGTTCAGTTTTATGTACGACTCGTCGTGAACTCTAGTTGTATCTTTATCATAAAAGGATAACATTTCGATCTGTTTCCTGATTGAGCGGAGCTCTAAATAATTTATATACAGATCCAATATCCTAATACCAGATCTGTAGAGAAAGAACCTACAGTTCCTTTAAATTCACAGAGTTTATAGAAATTCAATTTATTTAAATGTAATATTTTATTACAACAACAGACATTAAATAGATTATTAGAAAATAAACAACGTTCATTAGACAATCTTATTGCTAACCGCATATTTATTGAAAGCAGTGATAATTGATATTGAAAGTGTGTGGCACTATAATATGGTACACGAGGTTGTCCAATTAAGCAATTGTAAGCTTGTGTTGAAAAAGCCTCGGAACTTCTTAAATTGTCTTACACTTGACCACTACTTAGCCGTGAAGCAAAGAAAGAGTTTGCGATGGAACAACTCGGCCTGAAGACGCCTATTCGATCGCACCTTAAGGCGAGCCAAAGATATTCTAGTTCCATTCGTTGGCTGTGCGCATTGTAAAGGATGCCGAAAAGCGCTCAGTACGCCCGAAAGGAATATCAACACTAAACGTTAACTTGGCCTAAACCTATTTTAAATGCATCTTGCATCAGCACTTTTTTTGCTTTAATTTCCTTTAGATTTAAAATTATATAGCACCGCAACAATCTTCGTACCTCTAAATAAATACCTCTTTACGTACATGTAAATCAAAGAGAAAACAAAATGTTATTAGCACTATTTTGCATATTTACAGACATTATCTCACGATTTTCTACAATTCTAGAGTTGGCACTAGTCGTGTCATGTTTACTATTATATTTTAGAACCAAAAATCTCGAACCAATGCAAATAATATGACAAATATTATGATAAATTGAGCTACAAATAATGAGAGTACATTAAATGTAATCAAATTTTGATGGTAGTAGTATGAAAAATCTTAACAGTTCACATTTATTTTCACCTTGCAAATATAATTGCAACTACGTAAATACATATTATTCGTATAATGACGAGCCATATCTCCGCAGCCCGGAAGCAAAAAAAACAACATTACATATCGAACGTCTGATATACGATATACTAATCCGCTAAATATGACTGACTGGCCTTCATTCGTTTACAATCTCTCGGACATACTAGTGTGATTTCACGGTTGAAGAAAGTGCAATGTGATTTGAAATGACTTTGGACATTATATTGACTGTTGAAGATAGACTATCTTCATCGGAAAGACGTCCTTTCAAAAGAAAGATACTCGTTCATCCTATCGACGACGAAGATGATGATGAAAGAACAAAAGACTGCAACCCGGCATGGTACAAAGTTATAAAAAACATAACAGTAGAACCGACGATATTACTGCACATGGTAATGGTATCAATAGTAATACAAACCAGCCAAAATTTGAGCTTACGAAAGGCATGCCGCGTGTCTCTTAATTTTACTGAAGAATTCTGCCAATTGCTCAAATTACAGATGATAAACAAAGATAACAAATACGAAAAACATATGCAAGAGTTATTTCCGACACTTGTATCGCTAAAGAAATATATTTCCACAACAATACAATGTTTGATTCTGCTAATCGCCGGATCCTATACGGATAAAACTGGAAGAAGAAAAATGTTTATGGTCATACCTATAGCCGGACAAATTCTCATCTGTATAAGCAATATACTACAAGCGTACTTTTTTGAAGATCTGAGTTTAGAATTTCTAGTGATTAGTGAAATTTTAATAGACTCTTTTAGTGGAGGTTTTTGCCTGATGTTATTTTCTTGTTATTCGTTCATTAGTTATGTTACTTCTGAGGAAAAACGAGCTTTCAGGATGGGTGTGGTGTACATTGCCATGATAATTGGCCTACCCATTGGTATAGGCCTACGTGATTACTTTATTAAGAACTATGGATATTTCGGAGGCTATAGTGTAGCATTAGTTGTTGGTTCTATCAATATTGTGTATAACGTCGTTTATTTAAGAGAACCTGTAAGGGGTTATGAACAAAGAAAGGTAAGGGTAGTACTACTTGTAGTATTTAGCCTAAGGTACTAGAGATATCCATATAATTATACAAAAATAGTAAGGAATTTATACCTTTTGATTAATGTGATTTCGAATTTGTTATCGCTCAAAACATAGATTAATACCAATCTTGTAACGTTATCAACATTACGTCATAGCGAAAAAACTGGTAACCGCCCGATAATAAAGATAAGTTTCTTATAAATAGATTTACTGAACCCGCTGGAAATACTTCTAAATTATTACATTGTTACACAAGTATTAGATATTCCCAAAATAGTCACATAATTTCTATTGTTTTTAATTAAACATATTTGAAGTTATTTTCGTAATCCGGAAAGATTGTATCGGTGTTCGCATGTCTAAGGCTGTGTAGCCAATAGTATTTCGCATTGCTATGAAAGTTTTGTAGATGTTTCTGTCAAAACAGTGTATCTGAACGCAATTCCACAGAATAGTATTAGGAGTTTGTAACACCAATGACCAACAACATAATAATATACTAGCAGTACTGCGACAATTAGAACGGACAATGATCCGCACATAAACACCAAACAATGTTGCACTATTCACAATTTCTAATAAAAATACCAATCTGTTTCTTTATTTGTTACCCAGCACGACAATCGTGGAATCTGCTACTTCATGCGCGAGTTCTTCGATCTGTCTAACATCCGCGATTCACTTCACGTCGTGTTTAAGAAAGGGCCCAACAACCGGCGCGTACGCATGTGTATAATGATGCTAGGCGTCTGCATGTTGTTTGGACCTCTATTTGGTAAGCATACTAGTACATAGTTATGTATCGAATTGATTGGGTGCCAACCCGTTGTTTGTCATTTATTCGTACCTCATTCATAAACGAAGACAAATATACCTAACGTAAGTTGTATCTGTTAGCAGTAGAATAAAAGAGGTCATGGATTACGTAAAGAGCGCTCTAGTAGACTCGCCAATAAAGAAAGAAAGAAAGAAAGAAACTGTTTATTTCACAAGCACAGGCACGTATGTAAACAAAACAACAGATGAACAATAATAACAATTCAAAATTAACCTTTTAGGCCCTCCTAGAAGCGAGAGTCTAAATAAAGAGTAATATAATAATAATAATAAAATAATTTTAAAAAATTAAAACAATTGATGCTGATAACTGAATTAAAACAATTGACAATGCAGTACCTAATTCATAGTTACGCGTGTCGTGTCTGGTGCAATCGGGACTTGCTCAGCTTTACCCACAAAATACTTTTTTTAAACCGTTCGTGGCGCTGATTTTCAGTAATCCCGGGCGAGTGAGCCACTGACAACAATACAGAACTCAACAATAAATAAATAAACAAATAAGAAAACCTACATAACAGGTAGTGTATGTACCTACAACTACATACACATGTGAAATACTAATAATATGTGAATAACAGTATATCAACAAAATAAACTTAAATTCTAATATTTTTATACAAAATTTTGTAAAGTGTCGAGTCCACGCGGACGGGGGCTCTAGACGAGGTAGCAATAGGATCCTTAGGCCCGGCGCCCACTAACTGGACGGAACGGCAGGGAAATTTTAGGTGATGAATAGTAATATACCTTAATATTGTGAGATTATAGTAGAAATTTCCATTGTAATGATCGTAGTTACAAACACAAAGCTGCGCTAAGGTTAGGGTGCCGGCAGCCTCTGAAATACTTCGGTAGCATTCGGGATGCTTCGGCAGGCTTCTAAAGGTTATTCACCCAAAATCATCTCCTTCTTATAATATGGTTCTACTGAAAAGAGGCTAGGCGCGAGGACAACGTCGTGACGGTATGCGTAGACGGCATACCTAAGGATCTTCATCAACTTACACGCATCTACTGCTGGACATAATCCTGCCCCTCAGCACGCAAACTCTCCCGGTCCTGTGCCACCCTCATCCAGCTTTACCGATAACGTTTCTCAAGTCGTCCGTCCATCTTGCCGCAGGACGTCCCACACCAACTTTGCCTTAACGTGGTTGCCAATCTAGAACAAGTCTACTTCATCGCCCATCAGTCCTCCTCCAGATGTGTATGTCCAGCCTAAGGATATCGCGGTACAATGCTTTTTTAATATAAATAGCATCCAACGTTTATTTCACTTACCAAAATTCAATTTAAAAAAATACTAGCGGCATTTATTTTTGTATGGTTATGCCAAGACTTCGGGCAAGGTAACCTCACTTCTAGAGACTCCTAGTCGGTCCGTCATTTTTATAAGACGCATATTATTACTACCCAAGCAATACGCATTACATGTTGCAGTTAGACTAAATATAGTCTACCTATACTACACATTTGTCGCATCCAGCCGCCATAGATGGCCAGCAGGCTACACCAACAAATTGACCAGGCTGACAGTCATTCAAATTTAGACTGACTATTCTATAAAACTCATGACGATAAGGGCAGCCCTGATCGAGCCGCAGATTCAACAGCATCAATCGATTTTCTTATTGTAATAAGACAGTACAATGTCATTTTATAGAAATAAAAGACACTAATACTCCACAGACCTACGCTTTTTGCTGGTGCATACATTATTGATTAAAATGTATAGACGAAGAGTTGTAAACTTCCACTCATTAATTATTTTTATAAGATAATTATTTTCCATAACACAGATTCCAAATATGACATGAATGACAGATATCGACTAGCGAATGATACTAACTAAAAACAATAAAGAACTACCCAATCTTTGGATATCTACTTAGATAAAAAGCGTTCAACGGTCGACTGGAGAAAAAGTGAATAATAATTTGATGGACTTTTCATATTTAATTTGTTTTTTGTTGTCAATGCACGATTATATATGGTTTCATTTTGTTGTCTTCCCGAACAGTGCATATAAAAACAAATACTCTACATAGTATCGAAATATAATCTGTAGAGGCTGGTTCTTGAACTAGGAAAACCTGTATCTCAAAAAAGTTTGTATTCACCTGTGTAAACCACCTCATTCCGCGGCAAACCGTATGCTTTTTGAAATTTATGATTCCGACTTTTTTAATTTAGCAGGTACATATAAAATTATGAAAGTTAGTGAAAAAATTGATTTTTTAAAATAAGATATTGTAAGTTGCAAGGAATCAAAAATATGTTGTTCCAGCGACTCAATGTAACTTATTATTTTTAATTAATCGCTCATTCTACGTAAAACTGTACAATTTAAATCAAAGAAAAATGGAATTATATATTTAAAGTGCACAGTTATACATAGAATAAGCGATTAATTAAAAATAATAAGTTACAGTACCCCAAAAACCGAGAAAACTAGTTTATTTTAAATCACAAGAATTTGAGTAACATATAAAGAGAAAATGGTTTGATGTAAATAAGATATAAGTATTTACATTACATCAAAAATTAAAAGGATATCCTACGCAATGTCTCGCAAAGATTGATCGCAATAAAGTCAACGGTCTTTATTCCACCAAAGTCAATTTAAAATACTTTTTTCCTCATTTTGTTATTGTATCAAGTGACGGGACGAACAAGTCGTGCGCCTGATGGTAAACTTCACGCCTGTCCTAACTGTTGCAGTGCCACTCAGAGCTTTCAATCGCAAAGATCTGAGGCGCACTGCCGCTGCGCCCGTCATTCCGAGACATAAGTTGACAAGACCCATGTGTCTGTAATTTCACCAGCACCCTTACCCTTCAAAACCACTCTGGTCTGCTCTGGTAGTCATAATACAGGGAATTCCCTAGTTTGAAACCAGGCAACTTGTGTGGGTTGTCTGGCACATCTTATTATTTTTATTAAACTATGACTAAGTCACATACAACACTCACACAACATTGTGTGTTTATCACAAAACACAACTTATGACTTCGCTAACAAGAAAAAGACAACTTGCAAAATTTAAATAACTTAGAAGAGACAGTTGTAGAGTCTGGTTTTTCAACCACAATGACAGATGAATTTCAAAAAGGTGATATGTGATAAAGCGCAATCAACACTCATTAAAAAGTATATCTTGTGATTAAAATTGTGTGTGAGTGTCTAAACACCAACGAAAGCAATAAATAAACAAAAAATAAATAAATCAGGGAGTGCCTCAAGGCAGCGTATTGGCACCATTCTCATTCTTAATATAGACAAATAACGTTCCTAAATCAGTTAATGACCCTTTGATATGATATTATACGACAATCTATGAAGTGAAATTGATATATATAAAGGTTTGAATTAAAAGAAATATAATCAATACAAAGCATCTAATAATGAACGTGTATTTACTACTCAAAGAAGCGGCTTAAAAACACAAAACAAGCATTTTTATATGCAGAAAATATTGATAACATTTTTGCGATACCAAGCGATGAGACGAACAAGTCATGCGCCTGATGGTAAGCGACACGCCTGTCCAAAACAGTTGCAATGCCACTCGGAGCTTTAAATCGCAAAGATCTGAGGGGCGCTGCCTCTGCACATCTTGAGACATAACTCTTACTCTTCAAAACTGGAACGCAATAATGTTCACATTACTGCTTGGCGGCAGAAATAGATTAAATAAACTTATTGCAAAAAACAGTAGTTTAGTAGTTAAGAGTTCGTCCAGGGAAGTACTTTCACCTTACCTATTTCTGCTGTTAAGCAGTAATATCAGCATTACTGTGTTCAGGTTTTGAAGGGTTAAGGGTGCTGGTGAAATTGCAGGCACATGAGACTTATCAACTTATGTCTCATAGTGTCGGACGCTGTGGCACTGCAACTCTGAAGAGTTATTCAACCTTATCCCTTCCTCTCCTTTCCATCAGC
>NW_020654748.1:20658573-20674699 GCF_003589595.1 Hyposmocoma kahamanoa
CCCTAATGCGGGGCTATGTTGAGTGTGTGCGTTATTATTATTATTACCTCAAATGAAAATAATAAATAATTAATCAATACAGAGTACTAAAAAACCAACCTCAAAAGTTCGTGGTATTACGCCTATGTACCAACTTTTATTGATATCGATTACCCGAAGAACCCCGATTACCGGATTACCCGATTACTTAGAAGTGTAGGTAATATTTTCTTCAAATTTAAATCGGACCAACAAAAAAAAATTTCCAACAAAAAAAGAATCAACCAATATTGAAGTACCCTCTTTCCAACAAAAAAAGAATCACCAAAATCGGTTCACAGAGTTATCGCATAACATACTTACAAAAAAAAACAGTCGAATTGAGCACCTCCTCCTTTTTTGCAGTCGGTTAAAAATAAATAAACGCACATATAACCTACAAAGATACTGTTTATTTTTATATAAGAAAATGTCGATAAAAATTGCCTTGTAACTCAGATGAGAAGTGTAAGTAGGACGTTGGTTGTCACTTTGTCGTCGTTGAAATCATTAGTGTCGTCTACAGCAAGTATCTGCCGTCAATCGTCTACTCGTATCAGAATACGCACTAGATTAACATATAGATTTATTATTTTCGTTCACTCCCTAAAAAACTCATATTTTTTTATGTATGTTGATATATTTTTTTCAAATTATTTCTAAACTGCATATATCGTCGGGTACAATTACTAGAAACAATCTTTGTACTTTGTATTGTCGTTATTGTAAGTAGCATAAAATCAAGTTTAAATATTAAATGTAAGAGCGGTGCTAGCCTAGTGAAATAACGGTTGCCTCCCATTAAGTCGAGTCACCGGAGGAAAAGCGGAAAAAACTGTTTTGCTATCAAATGGTTTAGGTATTTACTATTAAATAATGGTCTTATAAATATATACGATAAAGAATGTGGTAATTTATTACACAATAGGACGTACTTTACCCGAGCATACGAAATTCTGAAAACAGACAAAAATAAAAGTGTGAAACGAATTATTTAAAAATAAAATATTTAAGCAAAACATTTTGCCAACTAAGCCACGAAACGTACCAGTGGATCTCAGATCCGGCAAAGAAGCACATAGAAAAATTCGTGAGGTCCGCTAGTTCGTTCCGTGGCTTAATTGGCATAGCGTCTGGTTAAGTGTGCGATCTTTATACTAATCATTATAATATATACTAGTGGAGTAATTTCACAAAAAATAATTGAACATCAATTCAATTTTCATAAAATATTTAACTTTGCCCATAATATGTACATGGGGATTTTTCTCTTTAAATACTAACGAGAACGTGCTACATTTTGTTTTTTTTACTGAAGCTATGGAGTTATTAAAATCACATTTGTCCCAAAACTTGAAAATTGCTCAGCGGCTTAACGACACATCGCGCCGCCCTTTGCCTCCTCAGCCGCTATAGAGCGATTGTCAACGTCGGATCTGTGTCAAATTTTATCCGCCTGTTCTTATTTTATTCATATTAATTAACCACACGCATATTGCGGAACATGAGGGGCGGGCCGCTACACCTCACCTCCTAACATTTAGGCTCGCATTCAAATACCTAGCCTTAACGGTACTATATTACATCTAATGTCTAAGTTACGTACATTTATGAATGTTTACAACACCTGCCGCTAATGATGAAGGACAGCATTGTGATGAAATATACAAGTCGAAAAAGGCTTGCAACACCTGGAAAACGTCTGAGGTTTTCAACCTGTATTGAACCAGAGTAGTGTCCATCACAACAAATATAAAAAAAGTCGAATAGTTATACGCACAATTGCAAATTGCAAAATGCAATTTGCTTCAATAAATATCAATTATCGTTGGCTTTCTGGGATTCCAGCCTATTTTAAAATCATCTAATTCATCAGAAAGATGATTTTAAAAAACTGAGTGAATCCAGCGCGAAAAGCCGACAACCCAATATTGTCACGTGTTTACTCTATCCAACGGTACGCTCTGTGTTTTATTTACAATCTAATTTAGCACATTCTGAATACAAGTATGTAACAAGTAGTTCAAAAATTGGCCTATTTTTGTTTTTACTACGAACTATTCTTTAAAAGCAACGATCGACGCGCTATAGTGGAACTAAAAAGTGAGAATATAAAATAATTTAATAATAACGCACACACTCATTGCCCCGTACTAGGGAAACACTGTATCGCGGGTGCTATGGACCCGACATATTACATCCAAACTCACGAGAGAAATAAATGGAGGCCATACAAATATTTCCCCCGACCCGAGAATCGAACCTGGAACATCTGCATTACAATCCAGTATGGTAACCGTTCGGCCACGGAGGGAGTAATATCTTTTAACATCGATTTTAAGCCTTACTGAATTAAAAGAATATGCATCTTCGAACATTTTGTAATTTAAAATTTAGAAATTAGAACAGCTTACATTAATTAAATTAAAGTTTAATAAATAAAAAACTTTTTCAAATAAAATAAAACTTTCAAAAACGTTTTAAACTGTAAAAGGTGTTAGTAGGAAATTAAAAGAAATGAATGAAAAAAATACAGATGGCTATGGATTTTTCAAAATGACCTAAAATGAGAAAGTAAAATAACCGGCCAGTCATTAAGATAAAATACTGTTGTAAAGGAGGGAGGTTCTTTCGTCCGTTGGATGAGGTTACTAAATCAAGCCAAGTGAAACTCCAAATTGTTCAGAAGATTTTTATTTTCACCTTGTATGTCGCTAATACAATTTCACCCTATATGCGGAAGGTCCGAGCAGTTGCTCCGAGAAGGGACTCGACTCTTGGAAACCGTTCCGCGAGATGAGGTTTTTCACCTTATAAGAGCGTACGAAATATCAGAAGATCCGGGTAGCAATCCCCAAAAAGGGACTCAACTCCTGGTTGCCTTACTAAGCTCTCTGTATTCTCAGATTTCTCTTCATATTAACAAAATTGTGTTCGAGTACCATTCGAGGGAAAATCTTAACACCGCGATTCAGAAATAACGCCAAATGGGTCAATGCCATCTAGCGGTTTCTCAGGGAACTAAAAGTGAACAATGTGGCTTAAGGCCGTCTATTACATAAAGTAGGTTTGTTACACTTTTTTATTTTAAGGTTTTTACTAGTATTCCGCGAAATGAGCCAGTACGAGTATTTATTGAGGCAATTTGCAGAACTGTGTGCGAATACGATTAGCATATATTTCCAAAAGATATATTTAGAATCTTATACTTGTATGACGTCATATCTCGCATAATACTTCCTAATTTTACTCTCTAGGAACATTTTTGCACTGAGACGATGACAATGACAAAAAGAATAATAATGCGCCAAACAACCACACTAATTAGCGAATCCCGAACGCAGTCTGTACTAAAACTCCAGAACATCTAAACCATTTAAAAACTTCGTTTCTCAAATCGGTCTTATCTTCAACCCGGGATCACATCATCAAGCGCCCATAACAATCGACGAGTACCTTACACCGATTAACATATTCTTTCACCACAATGATGGCAAGCAAGCGTCATCATCGATATGATAAGAAGAAGAATCAAGCGCCCACAATGCTAACTGCTGGGCATCGAGGTCGTCAACGATGAGCTATCGTTAAGCGATTAATAGATTCAGGCGTTACTTTGCGGAAGTCCACGTTAATAGAAATGAAAGTAAATTATCAACAACCCCTGAGGATGCCTCGTGGAAAGGCGAAACACATGTCGGGTATTTGGTGGTGATGTTGGCGCTTGTGTTATTTATTTTATTAATTTTAAACGTATTGAGGGTGGGATAATTAACTGTATGAAAAAAAATAGGCCTCCTGTAGTTTGTGCCATCCACCACGATCCTGTGGTAGTCTCACCCACCAACGGCCAGGAACTTTGACGATGTCATCCAGCAATCTCGCTACAGGACGTCACTTTTTTATAGTGAATGAAGTCACTGGCATTGCATTGTTCAGCTACTGGTACGAAAATCAGACTAACAGTGTTAGATGGGCGGGAGTGTATTCAAAAGATTACAGGTTGAAATGTGGGGTGAGACGAGGGGGGTTACATCGCCGAAGCTTTTCAACCTGTATATTAATGCATTGATCGTGGAACTCAGCAATGCCAAAATGGGTTGCTCTATTGATGGCACTTTCATTAATAATATCAATTACGCTGATGATATGGTGCTGTTGACTCCTACGATCAGTGCACTTGGTAAGCTGCTCAGGATATGTGAGACATATGCGGAGGCCCATGGAATCGGGTGTAACACGAAAAAGACCGAGCTCCTAGTTTTTAAGCCGAAGGCAGGTTCTGTTGGAACTGTGCCGCCGGTGTTTCTCTATTGTAGTGAGATAAGTCGTGTCCCTCAATTTAAGTACCTGGGTCACTGGGTAACCGGTAACTTGCACGATAGTGCGGACTGTTAGAGGTAATATGCTCGCCCGCAGGTTTGCTCGTTGCACCAAAGATGTAAAGATCTCATTATTTAAAGCATATTGCCAAAACTTTTGCACAAGCAGCCTGTGGGTGAAGTATACGCAGAGAACCCTGAATACATTAAGGGTGCAATATAACAACGCTATTAGGATGCTAATGGGGCTGCCGCGACACTGTAGTGCATCCGGCATGTTAACGGAGGCACGTACAGATGGCTTTCATGCCATTATGCGCAAGAAGGCTGCCTCACTCATGATGCGTGTGCGCGGCAGCGTTAATAGCATCCTAGCCGTTGTTGCCAACAGGCTGGACTGCTCCTACCAACTACATTGGGTGCAACTACACGTGCGTAGGGTAGTGGTCTAGACGTGTCATTTCACTAGAATTAAGTAATTTTGTATTGTACTAACCATAGCACGTAAGAAAAATTTACTGTATTACTAACGTTATTATGGATCATGGTCCGAAAAATAATTCTATTCCATTCTATAAGCATTTATTGGCCACCGTTCGCTTTACTCTGTCTTCATCAGGTCTCGCAATATGATTTGACCAGCTCCATTTTAAGTTTGTTATCCGATATCCTATGTCCTGGACCTTGGTTCACCTTCGGATTTCGGACCTGGAAGTTTGATGCCCAGCATGACTCGCTCCATGGTCTTTATGCAACTCTCATTTTCTACACAGCCTTCTGTGTGAACGTCCACGTCTCAGCGCCGTAAGTTATAGTGGGCAGGACACATTGGTTAAATAAGCGGGTCTTCAAATTCTGTGGTGTATCAACCGATTTCAAGACACCTAAAATCGCTTCTAATACACCCTGTATTATTTACAGTAACAAACAACCCTCACATATTTCACCAAATATTTCGAAATTATGCGCTCTTAATTTTATCAATACATTAATTAATTATGGATTTAATTTAAAATACAGGTTTTTCTTACGTTTTAATCTCTTTTATGATTATTATCTTCTTAGGTGGCCTTATCCATCTTGATAGACCCAATTACAGTTTTTTCAATAGAATTAAATACCAATATAGGCCACGATTACTGCTTTAGCTCATTGTATGTCATAATGATCTTTATCACAAGTAGCAGTGGAACTTAATGTGAAAGAGATTATTTAGATATGTACTGCCACCATATCTATTTCTGTCGCCATGCAATAATGTGAGCTGTATGGTCCGGGTTTGAAAGGTGATGATAACACTAGAGGCACACGGGGCTTGTCACAGAACAATAAATACAGTAGAACTGCTTACTTTGCATGACACGTGTGCCAACAATACGCAATATTCCACATACTTAAGTTCAGTCCTCCATTTTTGCTTTGTACGTTATCATCGTGTCAATTGACTCGCGTGAAACCTCGAAAATCGTAGAAAAATGCGACTTCACAGTGCAAAAATGATGGTCGCACTTGTAATATTTTCTATAGTGTTTCATATCAACGCGCTATCGTTAAGTTTTTATGTTCATCGTATTTTCTTTTGTTACAAGATGCAAAAGTATGCCGTATACCGCTGCAATAATGGCTGCTTCTTTTTTGGAGAACTACGCAAATATCTCGAATTCATCGTCTTTTAACTATTGACCGGTAGATGGCAGCACATTGACTGACATTGCAATATTAAATCAAAAAGTCGTAACTAGCAATAATAGATATTGAACTTTCAACGACATGTCAACAGGGTATAGTTTAAATTATATTAACAGTCCAGAATTTGTTACTTCTTTTTAAATTAGAAACAACTTTATTGACTTGAAAACTCTATGCCTCAGGGTGATGGGCGTAGTGGTTGATAGCGCCCATCAGATCTATGCGTTGAAAGCTTTAAGTGGCATTATAACTATTATGGAAAGGCATGTCCTTACCACCAGGTGCATGATTTGTTCGTCCCGTCACTTGATAATCATAAAAAAATTTTGTTCTGCATTTGACCTATGGAGTTACGAATTTCTAGTAATAAAAACGTCAGGGCATTGCTGTTTTTCAACATCCGCCTGTGTTCTCTTTCGAACATTGTCGAAACATGACTACTAAAACATGAAACAAAACCTTTTGTTTACCTTTCTTATGGATCTCTGCAATAAGATCGTATTTAGTCCAACTGAAATTAATCTATTTTGTATACAGAGTGTAATTGTTAAGTGTGCCCAGGTGATTATTCCATAAATATAAGAGATATCAAAAGGCTTTAAACAGATATAGAAAGTAAACGTATTTTCTATATCAGTTTAAAGCGAAAGGTAACGAAATCGACATCAATAACTTTAAAAAGAAATATCCAAAATTTTAACATGAAACTCTCCCGTACATTTAATATGACATTCGTTTCATATAAGGATCATTTCATTGTATGGGATGAAAAAAATCGGAACAGCAGAAGTTGTCAAATTTAATTAAAAGTTTTTTTTCATATTTGTATGAATAACATTTTATTAAATTTGATCAACTTCTGCCGATTTTTGTCATACAATAAAATAATTCTTATAAGAAACTGAGTCTATAAGAATTTAAAACAAAATGACAATTTTATTCATTCTAATATTTATGAAACAATCGAACAATTACAACATGTATATAAACTTACAGTTAGACGTTTCATTGAATTACGGAGATTGTTAAGTTCAGTTTTTAGTATTTTATTTTTAAATCGATACTTTGGCGTAGCAAAGGCGTAAAAGTAAACTTATAAAGTGAACTAGTGTAAAACAAAAACATCATGACCAACCAAAGTGTAAAAACCACGGAAGAAAAAAATAATTTTAAAATTACTAACAGAACCGATTTCGCCAAAACTCACGCATTCTTAATTTGAAACATAATAAATCTTGGTCGTAGTTTCAAATGTAAAAAGAAATAACAAATCCTGGATTGTCAATATAGTTAAAACTTTTCCCTGTTGTCATATCGTTGAAATATTATCAATAGCTATTATTGCAAATTACGCCTCGATATTGAAATTTCAATCAATGTGCTGCCATCTAGCGGTTAATTGCTGAACGACGACGAATTGGAGTTATTAATTTAGTTCTCCAAAAAAGAAGCGACCATATTGCAGGGGTTTAATCTTTATTGTCATTACTTGTAACAAAAAAATATTTCGTAAAGCAAAAAATTAAAAATTGATTAAAATAAGACTTTCCGATGATATAATAATAATAATAATAAAATTCATTTATTCAGACAACTAGATCCACATTTTGTTAGTATTTTACTTATGACTACGTTAGAATACATATTTTACACAAGACAAAGTATTATTAATTAAGTGTTGCATTATTGAGCACTCACATCTTATCATCATCAGAAGGCTGTTAGTGCTGCCACGTATTCTGGTCAAAAGCGAAGCCATCTTCTTTCGCAATCCACTCGCGCTTCGGCAAACATGGTGGACGCACTGCAGAAACGTGGCAGCCCCAACAGCGCCCTGAAGGCATTGTTGTACTGGACGCGCAGCCTACCGAGCGAGCGCTGCGAACAGCTCCACCACAGCGCACCCGCGTACAGCGAAGTGCAGTATGCTCTGAATAGCGTTATTTTGACTGCGGCTGTACACCGAGTGAATCTGCGCGCCAGCATTACACACTACCCCGCACCGCCAGCGCCCTGCGTTCCCGTTATAAAATAAATACCCCGTTAATAATCCCGTTATATAAAATACCACCACGGGTAATATATTTGGTGCGGCTATCATTTTTACACTCCAAAACAGAAATTGCACGAAAGAATAACACAACCATACTACAAAGCGAAAATGGCAGACTAAGTTCAGATAGGTCTATCGAGACCTATAGTTTCCACGCATCAGATCGGATAGCGTGTCAATCTAATAATGTCATATCTATGACCTGAGTGGTTGATTTATAGAAAAATATGTGTACTTCGCTATGGTTTGTGTTGCTTTAGGGAGTCACCAAACTTATTAACGCGGTATCGTCTTGGTGCCATCGTGTTTAAACGCCTTAAGCCGATTCGCTGTTAACTCGGCCGTTAGTGCGCCAGTTGTTTTTTTTTTAAACCAAGATCAGCCAGCGTGTCGTCGGCATGCGTACGACCGCGATCGGATATTGGCACGAAGCAGGCCCTGTACTCTTGTTTTCCGTCCGACATCAATAACACTCAACCAAATTGAAAGGTGCATGATGCTAATAAAGCTTCATACATGTCATTATTTTTTTAATTTGGTCGAATATTATTTATATGACGTTTATTGTTTCGGACGGATGTCGAGCCGAGAACGAGAGTTTCTGTGTACCCAGAAACCCCGATTCAAAACTCTGCGATATTTTAACCGTATCGTTCGACTGGATATGGTTCTCGAATCGAAGGGTGCTTTCCGAGCTATTCAGAAAATTCCGAGTTAAACGTTCAAAATTCGGATAAGATATCGTTATCCAACAGCGTTTACGGAGTTAGCAGAGAAATGTTATAAGAAAAATGAAAATCCTTTTATATGTATACATTTTTAAGACTTTAAAGGCCTAAATTATAGGAATGCATTAGTCTTGCATTCAAACAAATTAATAAAATTGAACAAAATCCAGACTTCATTCAAAATAATAAGAGATTTCCATATTCCATTCTTGCTTCGTAAACAATAGGACGTTCGGTAACTTTTATTAGTTAACTGTTCTGAATAACGTTTGTAGCCTTTGCCGGTCGAGAAGCTCGAGTAATCGTACGGGTGTGACGTCACATCGGTTCGGTTTCGAATACGACAGTTTGCCGTTCGATTCGGGTATTGTGAATAAAAATGAAAATAAATTTTACGACAACTGAGTTCTCGTACGGTTCTGAATCGACCCCCAGATTAATTGCCGACCTGTGTCGAACCGATGCGAAACGCATCACGTTTTCGCTCTTACGTTCATGGACATAAAGTTTTTTTCTGATCGGCTTAATACGATTCTGCGTTAATAAGTGCGGTGACTCTCCGTCGTCCAATCTGAACTTCGGCAGATACATTGAATCCATGTCCAAAAATGCAACCAAGAAGCTTGGCATCCTTTCCAAGGTGAGGCGTTACTTTACACCGGGACAATTGCTTCAGCTGTACCAAGCACAAGTCCGGTCCTGTATGGAGTACTGCTGCCATTTATGGGATGGCTCTACTAAATAACAACTGGCCACCTTGGATTTAATAGACAAGCGTGCTAAGAGGCTTCTACGTGACTCGGAATTAGTAGAGGCGAAGCTGCCGAGCCTCGAACACCGTCGTAGAGTTGCCAGCGAATTCTACAGGATATATCACGGAGAGTGTGCGATGGAATTGCACAATTTGAGTCAGTCTTCCCCTTTCCATCATCGGGAGACTAGTGAGCAGGGGTTCCACCCCTATTTTGTGGATGTTCCCCGAATTCGCACGAAGCGTTTCGCTTCCCTGATTTTCTTTTCCCTGTTTTTGAATTCCCTGCCTGCAAACTTGTTCCCCGAACGCTATAACTTGGACCTTTTCAAGACGAGAGTAAATAGGTATTATTTAGGTGTGCATGCTACATCCGTTGTCACAAGTCAATAACAAGTCGCTGAAAACCAAATACAAAGATCGAACAACAAGCACATGGAAAAATTCGTGAGGTTCGCTGGTACGTTTCGTGGCTTCCGGCCAGATCGCAGGAATTTTTTCTAAGTGTTCGATCTTTATATTAATTATTACAAAAAATGTATTTTTATAAAAGGAATGGATTTTTTAGTTAGTGCAAAATATTTTTTTTGTTTTCTATTTATTATTGATCACCCAGAGAAGGATTTCGGTCTTATCCTACTACAGCTAACCAAGCAGGCTCGCGCACAAGTGTGATAAATTGATAATATTTATTTAAACAGAAAGTCTAACAATAACCTAATTTTTTTCACGCAATTAAAAATAAGCTTCATGTCAAAATTTTATTGTCCTGTCATATGTTAGCACCGTAGATTTTCAATATTTTTTTTTTATATTAATTCAAAAGTCATTTATTTCTGCATAAATTAAAAGTAATGTGGTGTTTGTAGGTATTCATTGACGGGATTTTTTGTACGTTTTTGTTAATAGCTTTTATTTTTTAAACTGTTGACGTTTGCTTACGCAAAAAAATCCTTTTGTTTGTCGAATACCAAACCCTTGCATAGACGCTTGAACGAGTAAAAAAAATTGAAACCAAGTATATCAACAAGTCATTTATGCTTCTTCCCTCTTGAAATTTTGATTTCCCAGTTATTCCAAGGTTACACGAATTATTACAATATAACTTATTTGTTTTGGAGGTTATTGGCCATCTGTTTCTCGTTCCCTTACTACTTGTTTCGAGATCGTGGTTAAGACATTTCTTTTTTTATTTCAGGTGAAATAAGCATATTGTACTTGAATACAAGGTTTCGCTTCAACTGGGACGAAGTCAGTTTTAGTATTTTCCAGACTTACAACTTCATCACGCATACTATCGGTAAGCATGTAATTATTGATTTTGATTCTTATTACATTGTGTTAATGTTAAAAAGAAGGTGCTTTTGATAGTTCTACATCCATAGGCTTTCACTATTTTAATTTGTCGGATTGGGAACTGCGATTGTTGCACCAATCGAGCTAATAAAAGCAAGATTTAGTTATTGACATGAACAAAAAATTTATTATTTACGAAGACCTCGCAAAAATGATTTGGTTTTTGATATAGAAAACCCAACTCGAGGATCAGCTGAATTAGAATATTAATCGTAGACAGCAAAAATTGAGTCATAATTGCTGATTGATTTTTGACGTCAATAAAGCGGACACCCAAACGCGAATGCCTCGAAGGCTTGATTCGTTGAACAAAACAAGGTACCGACCAGATTAATTGGCCGGCCGCGCGTGCAATCGCCTACTTTAACTGGTCGCCTTGATTTGTTAAAGCAACCAGTCTATTATGAAACATCCTTACATCGTTAATTTGAAATTTCATCTTCAAAGAATTTGAATCGTACTACACAAAACAATATCAAAAATTGAAAGTGGGCCGGGCACGTTATTCGTAAAGAAATGGCCGATGGGACCGAAAAATTCTCCAATACCAACCGAAAGACGCAGTGTAGGAAATCCACCCAAGTTCACCACTCAAATCAACCCAATATAGACCGTCGAAGATTGCTGTGGCGATCTTTGGAGGAGGCTCACGTCCAGTATATGATGAGAATGATGATGAATACAAAACGATATGTGTATATGCTTTATACATAATCATAACTTCTAAACATGTTTCAGGTACCATATTCTGCATACTAGTGCTTAGCAAATACTTGCAGTGGCATGACTCCCTCCTGGGTATTATCTCGTCTGTTAGCAAGATCATGGCGTGCTTCTTCTACGGCTTCGCCACTACTGCCACAGTGTTCTACATTGGTATGTGTTCTAGGATTTTTCTTACTAAAATTATGAAAGACCATTTTTCGTATATAATAAAATGTATGTAGCAAAGCAAAAGCATTTCACTCTAATTGCAATCCAAAAATGCAAGTAAGAAAAAAATTATACCTACCTGTCAATGCAAAAAATGTCATGGAAGTTGACGCTAGTGATAGGCGTTGAATGGATGAACTAGTTAAATTAACTATTCACGTCCAATTGACGTTTCCGTAGAAACGGTAGACCGTAGTCTACCGTTCTGCGATTAACTAGTTGATTCGTTAACTATAGTCCAATTCCTAAACGGCTAAACGGATGTCCATGCGTTAATCAACGCTCCACGCGACGAAACCGTGCGCGAACTTAGTCGAATTAAACGTAGACTTGCGTAGACAAACTATTTCGAACTTTAAATTCAGTGATCATTTAAGTTGATATTTGCGATGAAGTAAGATATGCCTATTTATGCTAGTTATTATTGCATTCAATGTAGAAAAAGGACGACGGTGTAGTTAAATCGTAAGTGCGAGATAGAGGCTAATTACGTGATTTTAAATCCGGAAAAATTGTCTAATATCATTGTTGATATTCTTAAAACCTACTTAGTTGATTCAATTAACCATTTCCTTAATCGTCTATAGAACGAAAATCAACCTAAGTTCGATCGACTAGTTGACGAATTTAACTAGTAGATCGACTAGTCGACCGTCGAGTGTGGACATTTCTTTAACGGAAAACGCATCGACGACCCATCTCTAGTTATCACCAAGACCCACCCCGCGACCCCACGCCCCGTTACAAAACGAAAATAACAATTCTTTAGGGACAATTCATTCCTACAATTATTTTATTACGCGAATACGTGCGACCCATTTTTTTTTTCAAAAATGGAATCTTTTAGTAACGCTTCGGAAAAAATTTACTGGTGATTAAAAACTCATCATGTATATTTCAATAGGAATATTGTTTATTTAGTTTTGCTCGTGACTTTCCTTATACGTCATAGGACAGATTAAGATAATGCTAAAAATGCTATTTCACTTTTTATACGCAGATTAAAATATTCTAAACAGATTATTTCTTGATAAAATAAGTAATGTACATTTGCAAAATACGTGTAAAATTTATGGATAAAGGCATATTGAACTTTAAAATTATAATTAAGTGTATTATAAATTATAATTCCACTCTATGGCAATAAGATAAGCAGGCCCAACAATCTAAGTGTAAAGATCAACACACGCATGAGCCGTAAACAATATTTAAAAAAAAAACAATATCAATGCCACTGAGCTGTCATTCGCCTAGTCTGCGGTTCCTTACAAAGATATGCGAGGTTGCTAGGCGGTGCGAGGATGCGTAGGGAAGCTGTAAAACGGTTTGTAGTCGAGCGGTGCGAAGATGGACTATCGGATTTTTGTCAGCTGTGCACGTGTGGGGTACGGTGTGGTGTGGTGGGGTGAATGTACGCGTACCTCACACACCTTCCTAGCACACATCTCTCGCGTTTTACTATGCACAAAAACTGAACTCCGCTAACCCTTTTCCACCAGAGCTGAAACTTCCTCTGAAACTGCCTCCGTGGCCGAATGGTTACCATGCCGGACTGCCACGCGGAGGTCCCAGGTTCGATTCCCGGGCCGAGAGAAATAGTTGTATGGCCTACAATTATTTCTCTCGTGAGTTTGGGTGTAATTTGTGGTTGTCTATGTGTGTGTCCATGGCACCCGCGACACAGGGTTTCCCTAGTGCGGGGCTATGTAGAGTGTGTGCGTTATTTATTAAAAAAAAAAAAAAAGAGCTGCGCTATGCGAGGCTAGGAAAATTAAGTAATCCTATTGGATTTTTTGCTCGCATCCCGCCTCGCACATCTCTTGTGGAAATGCAGCCTTAAGGCGGCGCTTGACAGGGCGGACAGCCCTATTTCATGTGTACTTGTATTAGTATTCGTGTGTACTTGGAAAAACATTTGACGTACGATAAACATGCCCAAAGTCTGCCAATTTAATTGAAACCACTAGACATTGTAATTCCATTGGGATTATACCACACAGAGATTATAATCAATCTCAATTGTGATAATATTTGTTATTCTGCTAAGCCCGTTGCAATCGCAGTTGAGTCCTTATAGAGTATTGGGAGAGTGGAAATGATGGCATTCATTCATTCAGTCACTAACGTTCGATGTTGCCTTATTAAAACTACCAAGGAAATTACTGCATGTCTTAATTTTTATCTCGTTTGATCAGAAATTTAATGTTCAAATTAAATGTATTTTAATCTAAAATAATTAGTAGACTACACAAAAATACAATGGCAAATGAACAGTAACTTGAGACAAGCCACTCGTAACTTTTAGCAGAATACCAAATGCACCAAATCCTAACATTGACACTCTATCGACAAAATGTTAAGTGTGTGCGTAATTATTAAAAAAAAAAGAAAAAGAACTGAGATGATTTAAAATTAGCAGACTTGATGCCCAGATACTGACAAATATGACCTACATCGTCTACACATGGAAATAAATTAGAGATAAAATAATAATAATAACTCTTTATTGCACAAAGAAAAGATACATGAAACACGAGTTATAAAGGACATATACAAAGGTGAGCTTGTCTCTAGAAGAGATCTCTTCCAGCCAACCCTAGCCTAGGTGAAAAATGAAGTCTGCGGGACTAATTATTGTACAATAAAATTAAAATTTAAATGTGAATAAAAACAACACGCGTTCGACAGGTAGTGCTCTTTTAATTTATGTTTGAAAGATGCCACCGATGGACTGTCACGAATGCCAGCAGGCAGTTTATACCACATACGAGTTGCACTTACCGTGAAAGAGTTGTGGAAGAATTTCGAGTTGGATTGAGGATTTATTAGTGATCTAGTGTCACAGGTAAAATAATGAATATGACCATAGTGTGGAGTGTTTACATGAGAATATGCCTATTTGACCCTTCGATGGGCGTCGAGAAACCAACAAGCATTATGTAGCTCGTCAGTGGTGTTTGCTGTATTTGTCGAATAGGCAAATATGGCTTTTTTATAATATTATGTAATATTATGTGTTATCAGTTGCAGTGCCACTCAGAGCTTTAAATCACAAAAAGCTGAAGGGTACTGCCACTGCGCCCTTCACCCCCAGACATAAGTTAATAAGTCCCATGTACCTGTAAATTCACCAGCACCCTTACCCTTCAAAACCGAAAACACAATAATGCTGACATTACTGCTTGGCGGCAGAAATAGGTAAGGTGGCAGTATTTGTATTTAATTTAATTGGCAAACAAAAACAAAAAAACCATGTATAGATTATAGTATAGGCATGTGTAACAAAATATTTGCCTTGTTTGCCTATTCGACAAATACAGCAAACACCAAATTCGCGTTACTGTGCACTGGTCGGTTTCTCGACGCACATCAAAGGAGCCGAATAGGCAAATACGCGAGTAGACCGTCCTCACTATGGTCATATTCATTATATTTACTCGTTTTTGGTTCCATGTGTAGACGGTTATATTTGTCAGTGCTTGCATGTTTGTCTGTACGTCAAATATTTTTCTAAGTACATCAAACACCCAATAACGATTCTAGTACCATGCCAACACATACTATCAAACACGGGATTATTTGCCAAATATATGAAATACAAATAGCCTCATTAAGTGCCGCTATAAGGGAGTTTTACCACACTTATCGATACAGAATTGTATTAAACTGGTTAGAAAAAGGTTACGTCCTTTTAGTAATTACGAAACATGCACCTTTATATAGTAATTTTAGTTTCAACAAAGTTTTAATGATGTGATTTTTTCTTTCAGGACCAATCGTTGAAATTCTAAATGGGACATCTTTGCTTGCTTTGAGATCCATGGCGTCAAAATTAGTAGCACCTAATGAATTGGGTAAAGAAGCGTTTATTTTTTTGCTATATTTAGTAGTCTTCCCTGATTGCACACAACGGACACTCCATACAATTGTAGAAACTTATTTACCTACTACTACTACGTACAGCAAGGCGCTGACTGCAAACAAGCGAATATGGCATGAAGTGATAGGATTATCCAACATTTCCTTGAACTATTTATTCTCTGGTTTAACGTGCGCAGTGACTCTGTAAGCGCAAATGAATGTATTGTATATGTAAATAATATGGTCATTACGTACACTAATGATTTTACTTATTAAAATAAAATATTAATATTAAATAAAGTCGAATAAGTAGCTTAAACAAAATACTTAACATAATAGGTGGAATAACAATATCATAAGTTACCCACAATAAAATATATTTAATTTAATAAAATAAAAACTTCGAGGAATAAAA
>NW_020654748.1:20675099-20725161 GCF_003589595.1 Hyposmocoma kahamanoa
TCTCCCACAAATGTGACTAATATTTAAGTACCTCATAGTTAATAAGTATGTTGTATCATTTTGTGGAGAAATAAATAATTTTATATTTAGGAAATGAAACTATATTTTGGATCTAAAATAGCGAATATTTATTTTTTGAAACAAATTAACTTGTAACCCGTGCAATGGGACCTGTAAAGGGACCAGTAAAGAACTCGATATGATTTTGTATGTATTTAAATTGTAAATATTGTATAAAAATCAGTAATGGCACGGCTGCAGCTCCACAATGACGCCACTGCAGTACTTCTATAAGCGTCTAATTTGAACGCGCCTTTAAAATCAACTCATCATAAAATTCAATCCAAAGTTGAAGTGCTCGTGACTGGACATAGCACATGCATTAATACAGGTTTATCGTTATTTACAGGTAAAGTGAACTCAATATTTGGATTATCAGAAAACATGATGCCCTTAATATTCGTCCCGTTGTACACGAATGTATATAAAGCCACCATGGAGGTCTTCCCAGGAGCTGTGTTCCTAATGGGAGCTTCCTTGGTCCTACCTGTTCTCAGTGTGTTTATGTAAGTGACCTCTTGTATATATTGTTTAGTAGCTGTGGAGCTCATTGAGAAAATGTATCCAGTGAAGTACCTTATCTATTTCTGCTACCAAGCAGTAATATGAGTATTACTACATTCTAGTTTTGAAGGGTAAGGGTGCTGCTACAGGCACATGGGAGTTGTCAACTTTAAGTCTCAGAGTGACGAGCGCAGTGGCAGTGCTTTTCCGATGTTTGCAAGTTAATTGAGTGACACTGCAACTGCTATGGAAGGTGTGTCGCTTACCACTACGCTGACGTCATGTTCGTCCACAACACAACACAAATTATAAAAAAGAAACCTAGTTTCATATGTCATGCGTGCTTGAATTAAACGCGGTTATAGTTATAAGCTTAGAATAATAACGCATAGAATGATAGTTTCATATCAAACGAATTGTCACAAGTGAGGCAAAAATCAAATTCATGTAGGCTAGTTTTAGTAGTAGGTTAATTTTCGGTTTTAGTGAATATTTATATAAAAATACAAGTTGAAACGCGTTACTTCCTTATGGAATGTGATGTTAGTGTCTATTTTATGTTTGTCTGACGTATTTTTACACTCATTTACCGCACATTTCGTCATTTTTAGCTAAATTTCTGGAGCTGTTCGCGGTGCAAGTTGACCTTGAGCACTGAAGGCCCGCCCGCTCGTGTAGGCCCATTGGGAGCGCTTCAATTTGCCTCACTTAGCGTGTGCGGATTAGGTTTCTATGCGTTATTATTCTAAGGTTATAAGGGTAAATTTTAATTATAATAATTGTAAAATGTAACTGACATCAAATTAATAATAACAAATTGAATAACGTCAAAATAAATATACGGATGTCAAAAATTAAGCAATGAAATTAAGGATTTATTTATTAAAAATTTTCGAATTTTTTTGTTGTAATTCTGTATTATTATAGGAAATGAAACTATTTTTCCGGATTTAAATCGCTTACATTTGTTTTTTCAAACAAACCGACTTTTCGGGCCCTTTACAGGTCCCATGGTCACGGTTGACATGGGTACTATCATCCCTTTAAAAATTGTCTATTCAATAAAATTTCACTTTGCTCCTACCTTAACCACGTACTTAATAATTTACATTTGTGATACTCTGGCTTTTGCAGGAGAATAGAACGTACAAATAGGGTATTTTTTTATTATAAATGAGAATCAGAACTTATGAACAACGTCCCCTTTTAGATTTTAATTGATCTCTACGCCAAATAACTATAAGAACGTTCAATTATACGGCCTAAACCCTCGCCTCAGAGGAGAGCCGTGTCCAGGAGTGGGACGAATAAATTGGTTGAAGTTAAGTAAACGTTATATATATATTTTTTTTCAGATGGTTATTTGTCGAGCACAGACAAAATGTAACTATGCAACGTAGAAACGCAGCTATGTTATCAAGAGGAACATTCAGCAGTGACCCAGTTGGCGAGGTAGACACCGATACAACAAAAGAAAAACTTATGCCGATAAGTTAGAAGAGATTTTAAAAATTCCTAATATTTAGTTACAAGTTAATCATTTTAAAGCGGAATAACTGCGCCTATTAGAATACATTGTAGACTATCATACTCTTCTATTTGGGAAGGTCATCCCGAGTGATGGCCATGCAAAAGTACCTGTTCAACACGCCTTTTTCTTTATTTTGGGTAGCGCCAAGTTTCCACCTGAAGTAGCTTTGGAATTGTTACTATAGCCAGAGCTCCTTAACTCGCTCAAGGTTTTTACCGACGTCGGCACAATCGCTCACACAAGTCTTTCATTTATAAGCATTCGGCTCTGAACGATTGCACTCGGCAGGCAACGTTATTTTCACCTCTCTGAGCGCGTGGTTAGGTTCCTTTTTCCTCGTAGTGAGTGCCTGGTGTCATTAGATTTAGTTGGCTATTATTGCGTAAGTATTTTCGATTTTGTATGAGAGTAATGTATCTGTTATGTAGCAACTATTAAGTAATCTGTGTTATAAATGTACGTATATTTTATATCGAGTCTTAGATGTACTGAAAATGAAACTATTTTTTCGGATCTAACTAACGTGTATTTGCTTTTTCAAACAAACCAAAATTCCGGTCTCTTTACAGGACCCATATATATATAATATTTACTCTGTGCTATGGCTATATATGCAAGAAAAAACTACGAGGTTCTATATATTATTCTGTAGGTAACTATTATTACTTAAATGTTTACACTAAGAAATATAATACAATTTAATGGTGTTTGTAAGCTAAGAAAGGTCTTAAAACCCCATTATCGTCCCTTAAAACAATATGGTAGTAAATCGTAATTTTCTAGAAAATTTATTAGACTATTTTTTTAACCGTTTCGTAATTCATTAGAGGAATCGAGATGCGCGATTGAAGCGTAAGCACTTCTGCAATAGTTTTATTTATTTAAACAATTTATTTATTGTTTAATTTGAATGCGCCCTAACACTTGATCCGTAATGTCAACTTCCAAGGTATGAAATACAATGCTGCACTTTAGAACTTTTCAAGACTAGACCAGTGTGTACCCACGTATGTTATTATAGAAACGTGCAACATCAGATGAGATGGCGACTAAGTGTTTCTCCATTTAAAAAATGCATAAATTTAGTTTTAGAAGGTCATCATCGGTCTCGGACGCAGCGAAATTTGTTTATTTACTTTCGAAATATTTATAGAAATAAGTATTGTTTTATACCAAGCCATATGATTGTTAAATAAAAAATATTTACAAATTACATCGTTTTATTGTAAATTTATGAATTAATTGTGCGTAGAAAAAACAATCAAGTTAACTTAGACTTAGTTCAGATGACATAAGGCTGCTAACAGATTGTTTGCAGTGAATGCGTGAAGTCGTAATCAACTTCATCAAAAGTTGATAACGACTTCTCGTATTAACTGCAAACACGCAGTAGTAGCAGTAGAGCTCCGTGTGAAAGAGTTCATCTAGGGTAGTAATGCCGTCTTACTTTACTGCCGCCAAGCAGTAATATCAGCATTACTGTGTTCCGGTTTTGAAGGACAAAGGTGCTGGTGAAATTACAGGCACATGGGACTTGTCAACTTATGTCTCAGGGTGACGGTCGCAGTGGTAGTGCCCCTCAGATCTTTGCAATTTAAAGCTCTGAGTGGCACTGTAACTGTTAAGAACAGGCATGTAGCTTACCATCAGGCGTATGACATATTCCTCCTGTCACTTGATTGTGTTACCAGCCTAAGATGACGCGCTTTTTGTAGAACAAGATACTAAACTGATATTTGTAAAAGAGACAGAGAGTGGTAAAGATGTAAAAAAATATAAAGCTGTTTCACTCTAACGTGAACAACATTATACTGTGCTGACAAGGATGTGTTGTCTTCCAAAATCATTTCACAGTTGACGCGTCATGTGACTCTAAAAGTGAACTTCGACACACGCTACTCTGAATTCTATGGTTTCGGATTTCCTCATATTGTCCCATTTCAAAAAACTATATATATATTATTTGTATATATATAGTTATTTATATTTTATATATATTATATTATATTTTATATACATTTTATTTATTTATATATTAGTCTCTTGTGAATGTAATTTCACCAATGCCCTTACCCTTCAAGACCAGAGCACAGTTATGCTGACATTACTGCTTGGCGGCAGAAATAGAAAAGGTGGTAGTACTTCCCTGAACGAACTATTCACAAGGAGCTCTTCTACATTGTCTCGGGTCTGGGTGTTTGTTGTTGTTTCCGATTTCCAACAAGTGCTTTAGTTACTTATTTTTGGATGAAAACAACGTAATATGATGTTGTCTAATAAAACAAAAAATAATAAAAAAAATTATACCATTTGATAACAACGCTCCTATGAACCAATGGCCAACTATACCAATATGTGTACCTAATCGAAGTCAAAAGGTCGAAGTCATTTTAGTTTTATTCCGAATCCAAGCCGTGATATTATGAGTATAAATAAGCAAAACCGAAATTCAAACAGGTCTGATTTTTCCTCCTTCTTCATCATCTTTTAAGCCGAAAGACGTCCACTGCTGAACCTATGTTCAGGCCTATGCCTATGCCTATGCCTCACCTAAAGAACATCATAACGGCCAGTCCTGTGTGCTGCTTGCATAACAGTATCAGCATCCAGTAACCTTCACCAAGGCCATCGGTCCACCTCGTGCGTGGTCTTAGTTACTTAATGTAGTCAGTGAAATATGGTTAATACGCTAAAAAATAATAATAGTTGTTGTTCCATGGGATATCTGCGATATGTGTGTCTAAAATATTTTAAATTCAGAACGCCTGGATTTAGTTATATGTTATTTTTTAAATTTGCTATAAAATTTTGCATTTAACAAATTTTCATCATTACATCCATAATATTTAAAAGCTTTTGCTAAGCTTCACTCGAAACCTCTAACCTCAAATGATCGTGAGACGGTTTGTATAGACATGGATTCATTAAATTCGACATCGAGTAAAATACCTGAATAATAACTTACATTATTGAAGGGATATTGTATCTACTTAATTTTTTTTTAAATTCGTTTTTTTGTAAACAAAAGCTGAAGACGCCAGTGTATTATTGTGGAGTTACAAACGAAAACAATTCCAGTTTTAAATACCAAACTCATTCGTTCATTCACTCAATTTAAAATACTTTAAAAAATATTCCGGGTTTTTTTTTTAAATACTAACAAACCTCGCAGGACAATATTACGAACATCATAAACAACAATTTTTGTTCCACGACTTTTTAATAAATCATCACATTTTACTTTTATACAAAAATAAAATTATTTAAATAGATTGCTCTAAGCAGTAACAACTCAGTGCAAAATGCAGGAGCGTGGGTGGAGGTTGTCAAGAGCACGCCAAGGATGCAACGGATGATCCGTCGATGCGTAGCTTGATGTACTGCCGTCTCTAAAATAAAAAACTTAAAAGTTTATTTTTGGTAAATTTATTGTGTATCTAATTCTTAGGTTTTCGCGATTGTTACACGTAGCAAATGAAACTATTTTTCCGAATTTAAATCGCGTATATTTGTTTTTTTCAAACAAACCAACGTTTCGTGAGTTAACCGTGACCATAGGACATGTAAAGGGCCCGAAACCTTGGTTTGTTTGAAAAAACCAAATATACACGATTTAAATCCGGAAAAATAATTTCATTTCGTATGTATTTATTGTGTTTTGTAAAAAGTCATCGAACAAAAGTTATTATCTATATGATGTTAAATAATTAGTAGTATACAATGCCGCAGGCCCCGTGTGAAACCACCAACAGTCGAGCGAAGACCTGCCATCTTACCTTACGTGAGAGGTGTCACAGACAAGATCGGAAAAGTCCTCAGGCGTGCATCTATCAAAACTTATTTCAAGCCCCTGAGGAAGATTTCTCTGTTCCTGAGACCCGTGATATGTAACATCCCCTTACAGGATGCAGGAGTTTACAAGCTTGACTGTGAGCGCGGTCTCTCTTATATTGGACAAACAAAGCGAAGTATTTCTACCCGCGTCAAAGAACATATAGCTGATGTCAAACACCGTCGCGTATACAAGTATGCAGTCAGCGAGCATGTCATGGATAAACCTACACATTCAATGAAGTTTGACTAACCCCAGGTCCTTGCAAAAGAAGTCCTTTATCTACCCAGGGTGCTGCGAGAGGCCATTGAAATTAAAAAAACATCCTAATTTCAACAGGCAAGATAGTTTCTCCGTACCACCAGTTTGGGATCCAGTATTTCCTCCAATGAAAAATCCCAAACAGACATGAAACTGCAGTACTAATTAATATGTTTTTTTTATTCTTATTTCTATTATTAATTACTAATAAATTGAACTTAATAAAAATTCATTCAATAAAATAATTTGTAAAACTTAATGTAGCGTAAATTGGAATGTTTTTTTTGTAAAATTAAAAATAAGGTATTTAATTAATAACTATTGTAACTATAAGTGATTAAATAGGGTGGTTGATGGTTTGATGGAAAAGTGGGTGGTTTGCATTAATATTAGACATAACTGGTTGAAGACTGTACCACCTCAGTCAACCGTGACCATGGGACCTGTAAAGGGCCCGAAACGTCGGCTTGTTTGAAAAAACAAATATACGCGATTTAAATCCGGAAAACTAGTGTCATTTCCTATTATACAAGCTGTTTAATGAATTGTTTAAATGACAAACTCTGTTATTGGCTAAGCAAGTTTGTAACTTAAAAATATAAAACGGATTTAAAAAGTTAAAGTTCAAATAAAATAAATAAATAAATACATTTTTCTTTCAGTTGCATTGTCATTTATCTTTTCGTGTAATATAATAATCGTCAACAACTGGAATAGCCTAAACCTCGACAGTACGCTCTTGATGATGTCTTATCGAAGAGCGTCATATTAATATCTCTGTAAATAATTAACTTAACAATCCACCACTATAAACATGGGCAAATAATAGATACAAATATAGACAGGCAACCTTAGAAAATTAAACGGTCTCAGTTATCATTTTATCAAGAACAGTCGTAACTCTTCGGTATGTAGTTAAATATTTTGTAATTTTGCTAAATCAAATTGACAAAACTCAAATAAACAAGATGGTAGCGACGGAGCGAAGACCTAGCACTGATAAACAAATAATAGATAATTTTCAACTAGAGCAAGGAGAAATTGATAACAAGGATGAAAAAGACAATACCACTGAACTGTCTCCTTTGAAACCATTAAAAGTTAAGAATAAAAGACAAGAGAATGAAACGAAGAAGAGACTTACATTCATGGAAAGGATTACATTAATTAAAAGAAACATAACAGTGGAACCTATCATGTTGTGTTACGTAATGCCAAGTGTATTAGCATCTTTGGCTACACAAAATTTGAATTTGGAAAAAGCATGCCGCGTCAATTTGAATTATTCTGATGAAGTTTGCACTGCACTCACCTTACGTCAGACAGAAAACTATACGGAATACGAAAGTAATGTCCAATTGCTTATAGCCAGTATACAAGGTTGGAAAAACGCTATGCAAACTACTATTCCAGCTATCCTGATTTTGTTTGTCGGTGCATGGAGTGACAAAACTGGAAAACGGAAAGCTTGTATCATGTTGCCTATTTTTGGAGAATTCCTTACTTGTATAGGTTTCCTGTTTAATACATACTTCTTTTATGAGTTACCAGCGGAAATGGCTGCTTTAACAGAGTCATTATTTCCAGCTATAACAGGCGGATATTTCACTAATTTCGTCGGAGTATTTAGCTACATTGGGGATATCACTACAACTGAAGAAAGAACTTTTAGGGTTGGCATAGTAAACCTCTGCATGATGTTGGGATATCCCCTTGGAAGTGCTTTGAGTGGAGTTCTGTTGTCAGCAATCGGTTATTATGGAGTGTATTCTCTATCAGCATCTTTGTATTTTTTAAGTTTAATATACGGGTACTACACGTTGAAAGATGTTAAAAAGAAACCATCTGATCCGAACGTAAGTTCTACATCCACTATTTAGTTATAATCAGCTCACAGGTATCTACTGCTCGATATAAGCCTCCCCTTAAGCACGCTAATTCTCCCGGTCCTGTGCCGCCAGCAACCAGCCACTGACACTGATACTACATTTTCTTTGACGTAGTCGTCACTCTAAAACAAGTGTACTCCATCGGCCATCTGCCCTTCTACAGATATATCTGGTCCAATGCCACTTAAGCCTACTGATTTTGCGAGCTATGTGAGTCACTTTCGTTTTCTGACGGATGACATTATTAGCGATTCGATCTACAGAGAAAACCCAAGCACAGCTCGCTCTTTTACTTAATTTTTTTTTTTTTAATTTCAAGTGACGGGAAGACCAAGTCGTGGGCCTGGTAATAAGTCACACGCCTGTCCATAATACTTGCAGTGCCACTCAGAGCTGTAAGTCGCAAAGATCTGAAGGGCACTGCCACTGCGACGTAAGTTGACAAATCCCATGTGCCTGAAATTTCACCAGCACCCTTACCCTTCAAGATCAGAACACAGTAATTCTGACATTACTTGGCGGCAGAAATAGGTAAGGTGGCAGTACTTCACTGGACTAACTCTTTCACAAGGAGCTCTACAGCTACTAAAATTTGTGGATAAAGCCTGTTGCTAATGTCCACGTTTCGGCTCCGTAGGACATAACTATTTAAATGCCTTTGTTTTTAGACTTTGTGGGATTAACGACCTCAAAATGTGGGTAAGTTACTACAATATCCGCCAATTTAGCGATTTCAATTTTTCACTAAGTTATTATATTTTTTTGTTTTTTAGAGCAAAGGCGGGTGCATAGGATTTGTCAAAGAGTTCTTCAATACAAAGTTGGTGCTCGAAACATTCAATGTCGCCTTCAAAAAAGGTCCTGGAAATAGAAGAAAGAGAGTTGTGTTCCTGCTAATCGGCGTTTTTGTTGTTTTTGGACCTATGATTGGTATGTAGGCAAAACCTTCTAGACCTGTAATAATCCACAATGTACTTCCAATTTACAACATAACGAATCATCATAATCATTCAGCCATACGACGCCCACTGCTGGGCATAGGCCTTCTCCAGCGATCTCCACGACGATCGGTCCTGCGCTGCCCTCATCCATCGGCTTCCCGCGACCACCACCAGATCGTCGGTCTACCTGGTGGGGGGACTACCCACTGAGCGTCGTCCGGTGCGCGGTCGCCATTGAAGAACCATTCCCCCCCAACGGCCATCGGTTCTCCTAGCTATGTGCCCCGCCCACTGCCACTTCACACAGGGAAATACCGAGCATCGTTCTCTCCATTGCCCGCTGAGTGACCTTGAACCTTCTTATGAGGCCCATAATGAGGACCACGTTTCTGATCCATATGTATATGAATGATCCTATATAGATGTGAAAACATAATCTTTAATTCAATGCCAATATAGATTGACCTTTCAATGTACATAATTTATCTCCAAAGCGAATTTACAAGCTACGAATGAAGCCGTGGTAGCCTAATGGTTTGACCTACTGCCTCTTAAGCAGAGGGTCGAAGGTTCGAATCCGGGCTCGCACCTCTGAGTTTCTCAGAGTTTGTGTGCGAAATTTAATTTGAAATTTATCACGAGCTTTTCGGTCAAGGGAAAACATCGTGATGAACCTGCACATTGAAGAAGGTTGAAGGTGGGGAATCCTCGGAAAACGTGTAAATGGCCTGAACCCTCGTCTGAAAGGAGACCCGTGCGGCAGTGGGTCGTATAAAAGGGTTGATGATGATGATTATCAATCTCACTTTTCAGAATAATAAAATTCAGTTATTTGTCGCGTTTAGTCGCAGTAAAATTTTTCCTATCCACTTTCGGTTCTATACAAATTGTTTTATATTTTTACACCTTTGTATTTTTTTCAGGGGAATACACTGTATCATATCTTTTTACTAGATATAGATTCAACTGGGACGAAATACAGTACAGTATATGGTCTACATATAGTATGTTCACCAACTTACTTGGTACGTATCGAGTTCGTAGGCTTTTGCGATTGATATTTGTTTTTTCCAAGAAACCAATCTTTCGGGCCCTTTACTGGTCCTATGTTCATGGCTGGCATTGACATGGTCAGCCGACTTAAAAAAGTTACAAAATTGTGAACTATAATTGCAGAAGTTATTAATTTAAATTCTATATTTTTGATTTACCAAAGTACATTCCAATTTACCTTAAGTACGGATTGCACAATATTTTAACTAGGTATTCGGATTTTTAATAAATAAAATATTAGAAAGATTAAAATAATAATGTCCACCGTACAATGGTTCAAATATTTTAATTTCTTAACAAAAGTTTTTAACTGGTTACTAAGGACAGTTAAAAAGTTTGTACGAAACAATTTGATATATAAGCACTTAGAGGCTTGGAAACAAATTGTAAAGAAAAACAACGAATGTCTTTTTTTTATATATTTTCTATACAATCCAGTATCTTTAATTTTAGATTCTTCTCCTTCTTATCGTATCGATGATATGCACTGTAATGGTTGCCACCTTGATGAAAGTATTAGCCAATCAACGTAAGGTACTCGCCGACTGTTGCCCAAAGTGCACCAGATCACAGAGTACTTAATAGTTACTGCGTAACAGACAACATCGCTCTCATACAAAAACGAAAATACCTACGATATAATAGCCTACTAATAGCCTACGGTATAGTTGCCCGCCGTGCGCAGTCGTGCGGAACCAAATGCAGGGGTTGTACAATTGTAATGTAAATAAAAGACTTGTCTAAGCGCTTGCACTGTCGGTGATACACTCTGTGGTAGGCACTTATCACGTAAACTCGAGCGTTGGAGCCCTGGCCAGACGTACAGGGAAAGAAATGTACATACGTCGTGCGGGGAAAATTCAATCATGCATTACTATTACAACTACACATTTATTTATTTAATAACCATTTATTTCAGGTACTGTATTTTCAGTAAGTTTATTCAGTAACTACTTAAAACTTGACGACTCTATATTAGGGATCATTTCTAATTCGAGTAAGATCGTAGCCTGCTTCGCTTATGCTTTCGCCAGGAATAATTTGGAAATTTATCTAGGTAAGTTTATAAGATTTCTTAAACTGCACATGTATTAAAAGTTGTTTAATTCCAAGATGGGCTATGGCGCTATACATCTCAGCTATCTTAAGAATATAAAGTGATTGCACTTTGTTTCGCATATCGTTGAAAGGTATTATTGCAAATTACGACGTTTTGATTTCATAATTAAATTTAAATTAATGTGCTGCCATCTAGCTGTTAATAGCTGAATGACGACGAATTCGGGATGTTTACTTAGTTCTCTAAAAAAGAAATATTCATATTGCTGCGGTATAAGATTTACTTCTAGTAACAAAAAAATATATTAGGATAGGAACAGAAAATTGAAAATGTATTAAAATTAAATAAAATAAGACTTAACGATAATATGAAACAGCATCATAGACAATATTTCAAGTTCGACCATCATTTTCGCACACCAAAGTAGCAAAATAGGCATATTTTTCGAAGTTTTACGCGAAATAATTGACACAACCTTAATGTACAAAGCTAAAATGACGGACTGTGCTTATGTATGTGGAACTTCGCGTATTTTTGGCACACGTGTCACGCAAAGAAAGAACTTCTACAGTATTTTGCTTAGCGCCCGCTGCGCACCTTGTATGTATTGTCAACACTATGCTACGCTAGTGCATCATATAGCATGGGTACGGTGACTTACTTGGTACTTGGTACTTGGTGTAACGGGCTGGTGTCCGCAACTCGACTCGTGCAGGGTCCTACTCGTGCCACCCAAGCTCCTCCAGGAATCTCAGCAGCCTCCTCGGTTTGCTGAAGACTTCGGGGAGCGACCTTGGCACTCCAAGGTACTTTGCCCTGTAGTTGGCCACGTCGGAGCACTGTAGTAGGATGTGCGCAGCCGTTTCCTCCCCCTCCATGCACGCTCTGCATAGAGGGCTGTCTGTGATACCTAAATTGAAAAGGTGTTTATTGTATGGACCATGACCTGTTAGGGCGGCAGTTAGAGTGCGAAGCTCTTGCCTGTTGAGTTTAATTAATATTCGTGATAGACTGGCATTGAGCGTTGGGAGTGCTTCCCTCGCCTGTCTACAAACCGTAAGGGTGGTCCATGTGTTATTATGTGAAGTTTTTTTTTTGGGTACGGTGACGTTTGAGATTTGAAATTTCTTGTGATGTAAAGTCGAATGAAACAAAAATCTATTTAAATATCTTATCGAGATGTTTGTTACGAAAAGAGCATCGATTTAGAGACAATAGTTTAAGAACAAATAATAAACAAAATAAAAAGGACTCAATTATTATTTATTAAGTTACTAAAAAACTACACCAAAAATAAACAGTCGACAACAACCAAACGAAATTTGTACAGTTACTCCGAAAACATCATGCAAAGCTCAAAACAAAAGAAAAGGACCGCGTTTAAGGTGTACCTGTGCACACGTATTGACGCAAAATACACAATAGCTGATTCGTTTTATCGATTCTATGTTGTAAGTCTCTATGGACAAATATTCCGTTTTACGCATCAAGTAGTTGGGGCAATTTATTTTTATCTTTATAATTTCAGTTTCTGGTTACTTTCTATAAAGCAATTGTTACTTAAATTTACAATTGAAACAAATATTGTTTCTTTTTTATATATTATAACAAATTTCTTATTGTAACCTATTGTGAGAGTAATTCAAAATAGTATACATACGACGTAGTAACCATCCTATGTGAAATGGACTATAATGTAATGCATGCGCCGGTCGCGCATACATGTAAACCGCGCTTTTACGTTTGTATGGAGATTTGTCCTCACAGAACAATAAATACAATGCGGTTAGTTAGCGTCTGACGCGTACCAACTATAGGTCTCGAAAAACCTAACTGAGCTCAGACCGCCATTTTCGCTTTGTGTGGTATGGTTGTGTCGTTCTTCCGTGCAAATTCTCTAAAATCCTAGAAAATTGCCTTATTAGCCTGTTTTGGAGTGCAAAAACGATAACCGCATCAAAAAAAAAAATTATCCGTGGTGGTATTTCATATCATCGGAAAGACTTATTTTAATAAATTTTCAAGTTTCTGTTAATTAAAATATTTTTTGTTACGATAAACAAAAGTAAAGCTTATTCCTCTGCAATATGGTCGCTTTTTTAGTGGAAAACTAAATTAATAACTCCAATTCGTCGTCTTTCAGCAATTAACCGCTAGATGTACATTGTTTGAAATTTAAATATAATTGAAAATTATAATGACAGTTACGTCCTGGAGTTTGCTACCGTCTACCATATTAGTTTTATAATAATATATACATGAATTCTGACCATGGATAGGGAAGGTACTGTCTCCCAAGATACAGGTTCGCCTAGCTTGGGAGATAAGGCGATAATGTATATGTACCTGTTCTTGTATCAATAAATATTTCATTTAATATGTCATTTTATTTCATTTCAATATCAAAACGTCGTAACTTGCAATAATAGGTATTGATGATATCGAACTTTCAACGATGTGCCAACAGGGTAAAGTTTAAATTGTATTAACAATACAGAATTTAAATTTTTCATGAATTGATATTCAATTATTTTTGTGTGAAATTACTCCACTACTTTGTTATAATTATTAATACAAACATCGAACACTCTAGAAAAATTACTTCGATCCGGCCAGATTCAAACCGACGTCTTCTAGCCGTAGCGCTATCTATGAGAAATCTATGATATTTCGTCACCCAGTTAGTTACTTTTACAGCTACCAGCCCTGGCTAGAGATGTCCGGCATAAAAGTCGTTAAAAAACCAAATACAAAGATACGACGCAAGCACATAGAAAAATTCGTGAGGTCCGCTGGTTCGTTCCGAGGCTTATAGTTGGTACAGCGTCAGGCTACAAAACGTCGTTTCGAATACGGCCGGATCGAACGAATTTTTTCTGAGTTCGATCTTTGTATTAATAATCCAGAATTTGTTATTTATTTTTAAATTTGGAACGACCAATGTCAAGTTTTTGTAGCGTTTCAAATGAAGAATGTCTAAGTTTTGACGACAACGGTTCTCATAGTAATCGAGGCTTAAGACACATTTTTTTTTTTATACCGCTCTTAACCATCGATACAAACAGACCAAGGACCGTACTAGCTCGATCTTAAACCAATGCCCTTACACCAAAGTTAGTTATTTATTATAAACCCAAACTCCGCATATGAGTTACAATTTAATTCATTAGCGTCCGTGAATACAAAAGCGGTGTACTGGATATCGTAACTTGGTACAAACTGCGAAGTTTCGGCCGCCAGTTTACGACTCCTAGTTAGCCCAACTATAATAACTGTAGTAATCCACAGTTAGATATTTTAGCCTTATTAAACTATCCGTTTGCAGAAATAGTACCTGTGTTAAGTTTAGCTTTGTGAAGTTGTTCAATGCAATCGAAGATAGATTTTATTGTCTGTATTTTTTGAAAATGGAGTTGAATGACAGTTCATTGCGCAAAAGTGTTGCCCGTTTGCAAGTAGCTAGTGATTGCTGTTGATAAATATTATATCGACTATCGACTGAATGTTGCTTACGTAATAAATATCCGAATTTGTATTAATATTATTCATCCAACTGCTGAGCACAAGTTCAATTAAATTGTTAATTTAAAAAAATTCATACCTAACATACACCAAATTTAGAAATATGTTTATTAAAAATACAAATAGAAAACATATTTTATAGTTTTCCGTTTTAATTTATAATAATAATAATAATAATAGACATTTATTTCAGGCATAAAAAACCCATATACAACAAAATCCGTAAATATAAATAATAATAATAATAATAATACGGTACATACTTAGCAGATAAAACTTTATTCCAAATTTTATCATTGGAACAAAAAAAACAAAAATATAAAATAAAATAAACTAGCCATCGTCTAATGTTGTCTGTGCAGTGCACGATAATCCAGCACCGAAAAATATAACCGGTTACCTACGTCCTCCACTAGAACACTCAATATTGAGTTCTTGCTATCTCACAGGCGAGCCCAAAATGAGACAATACGAGTTCTGACGATGACATAGAAATCGGGTACATCCACCCCAGCTAACACGCCCGACGCACTGCAGAAGCGAGGCAATTTCATTAGAATTCTGAAGGCGTTATTGTACTGAACTCGCAATGTGTTGTAAGTGCGTTTTGTATAGCAACACCAAAGATGGCACGTATAAAAAAAACTTATACATAATCAAATCCGCTTGTCGTTATTAAAATGCGAGTGACTAATAATTTATTTCGATTCTAGTACACGAACTATCAAAATAGGAATAAAGTATACAATAACGCAATTAGTAATTGTTAAAACGTCGTAACATTGACAATTCAGACATTTTTGGCAAAATTTTATCTACTTTCACAATCTATCGATAAAATTATCGACAACAACTACATGACTATCTAAAACTGTACGAATACTGGTAACCCTGTAAATGTCATTTTACTCCATCTTCGAAAAAGACAGACTATAGATTGACATCGCTGAACGAACAACCCGCAAACTTTTTCACTGCCTTGTTCGTGCCCATTGAAATTTATTTAAAAATCAAACCACGACGAGTGTAATTAGATATGCTCGCAATGGGTTTAGCAATCATAGTAGCCGTAGAGCTCCTTACGAAAAAGTTCATCCAGGAAAGTATTGCCATATTTCTGTTCTGCCACCCTGTTTCTGGCTTGAGAGTAGTGACCCGGCCTTTGAGTCAAGTTTCGATAGCCTATGTTATCCCACTATAGCACCAAGTATAATGTAATTTGAAATATTGACACTTTATTATTTACGAATGCTCTGTTCCAGCACCTCTGCTTGAGATTCTGAATGGAACATCGTATATAGCATTACGATCGATAGCTTCAAAATTAGTCAGTGGCGATGAATTTGGTGAGTATGAAGACCATTAAAATAAACAACAAATCCGAAAGAAAGCATGAGCATATTACCTTATCTTTTTTCGTATGACTTCTTATAGTGACTTCCTATTCTCTTCCCTATTGTAACACATATTAAGATTGCTTGCTATAAGGCAAACCTTTTATAAACCTTTTTTATTTCAGGCAAAGTTAACTCTCTCCTCGGTTTTGCTGAGGCGATATTGCCTTCGGTGTACGGGCCTCTCTACTCCAGAGTTTATATGGCAACCCTTGATATTCTGCCTGGTGCTGTGTTCCTAATGGGAGGCGCTCTTACACTGCCTTCTTTTGCTATATTTGGGTAAGGCTACTTTGTCTCAGTCTTCAATAGTTCCACATAAAAAAAATGCGTAGCCTTTATATCAAAGTTCCATTATTCGGTTTTCAAATTTCCAATGTATTGTTATAAGTGTTTTGGTAAAACGAAGTCGACAGTAAGTACCAGATATAACAAGTTATGATGATGATGATTTCTTCAACATAATTTATTTGTTTTACAGGTGGCTGTATTGTGAGCATAAGAAAGACAAGTTAAGAGAAGAGGCATCCAAAGTTGACGCTGAGAAACAGCCAACTATTTAGTAAAAAACATTACTACGTCTTATAGCGCTTACTATTGCATCTGTAGTTTTTGTTTAAGCAATAATTAGGATATATTTATTTGATCACTACTAAACGGAAGGATCTGCAGAAAATGCTGAACAGCCTTAATGCTGCCTCATTAGCGGTCGGTATTCGGGTGAATTTGGACAAGACTAAGGTCTTGTTCAATGAGCTCGTCATCCCGGAGCCGATCTCAATTAATGGCGAAACGTTCGAAGTTGTCCGAGAATATGTCTCCTCGGGCAAACCCTGCAACTAGGTAGAGACAACTTCGAGCGTGAAATAGCTAGGAGAGTGCAGCTGGGTTAGGCAGCATTTGGGAAACTGCGTCGTGTCTCCTCGTCACCACTCCCGCAGGGCCTGAAGACCAGTGTTTACAACCAACGCGTCCTACTGATCATGACTTACGGAGCCGAGACGTGGCATATGTCGGTCAAACTGACTCACAGACTACACGTCGCTCAGCGAGCTATGGAAAGATCTATGTTGGGTATCTCGTTAAGGAACAAAGTCCGAAACGAAGTTATCGGCATAAGACTAAAGTTGTGGACATCGTCCAGAAATATAGCAAGCTCAGTGGCAGTAGCCTGGCCACATCTGTCGCAGAACCGATGAGCGACGGGCTCTCGAGTGGAGACCACGTCTCGGCAAACGTAACATAGGACGGCCCCCTGCAAGATGGACCGACGATCTGAAGAAGGTCGCGGGAAGTTGTTAGATGCGGAAAACGGGTGATCGGGCACTATGACGTACACTTGAGGCTTATGTCCAGTAATGGTCTGCAACAGGCTGATTGATTGATTGAAACGGAAGTACATATAAGAAGTGCTTTAGGTACGAAGTAGTTCCCGTGGTGAAGCAGAGAACTGTCGAACGAATACTTTGTGAGCAAAGAGAGAGTACTATCATAATAATGTAAAAGTTACGACGCACAAAATTAAATAAATAACTCAAGTAACTATGTAACAAAAGCAAAAAGTAAACGTTATTATCTTTATAAACAGATAAGAAAGTCCTGTTGTTAAACTAATCTATTTAATAAACCACAATCTTTTATCGTAAACTTAATGTTTTAAATCTTTATTATGCCGTCTTGGTTCTTGGAAAATGAACTTACCTCTGCGAATTTATAAAACATATTTAGAAAATACAAATGGATGAATGGTGCCTCGTTTTCAGGCCAAGTATCATATAAATCGCTATCCTGTAAATTGCTTAAATTATGATATTTAAACCTTTCCTTATTTTATAATGATCATTATCATTAGTAGGAACAGATAACTCTATTTGTGAAAGAGTTATTAGTTAAGCATGGCTATTTCAGCCACCAATCAGTCTTCGTCTTTTCATATCTATAGCATACACTATAATGCTTGCCATCGTGGTAAAAGTAATAACAGTAATCTCAGCAACTGTTACCACACGCACCAACCTGGACGACTTATTTGTCCTGCCACTTGGTAACATAAAAAAATTGATTATCAATTAATTTATTTTGTATGGACATTTATATTGTTAAGTAAAGTCTTTACTTATATTGCTAACTTACTGTTTTGTGATAATGTATTTTTAAGACAATTGTACTGTTCTCAATATAAAGAAATTTGTATAAGCTTGTCCCTGGATTTTTTTTAAATTTACATTTACATTATAATCGTAATGCAAGTAATACGAGTTTAACAGCGTCTATAGCGTAATAAGAAATTTGATTGTCCTTTGATTTCAAAACTCGCGCAAAGGACGAAATCATTGTTAATTATTAAGTACCTACTAAAGTAGGCTAAGAGCATATAATAAATACAAGTAAGGTAACTCCATATAAGGACCATTCTCATTTCAGCATTTTTTTGTGGCTATGTATTAAAAAAAACGATATACATGTATTACTTAATCAATTCCTACTTAAAATTAATCGAGGTAGTTTATATTATTATGATTTTTATTTATATTTACACAATATAAATATTTATTTAAGACATCATTAAGAAAGTGACGAAAATGTCACTTCCATGTCGTGTGCAAAGTCCATTTACAAATGATACAAATTAAAATTAAATGTATTTATCTGTAATAAATAAACTAATCTATAATATGTTATAATTATTAATACAAAGATCGAACACTCACTAAATTCCTTCGATCCGGTCGGATTCGAATCGACGTCTTCTTGCATACCGTGCCAGACGCTATACCAACTAAGCCACGGAACGAACCAACGGACCTCACGAATTTTTCTATGTGCTTGCGTCGTGTCTTTGTACTTGGTCTTTCAACGACTTTTTAGTCGTAGCGCCATCTATGAGAAATCTTTAACAGATTTATCACCCAGTTAGTACCTTTACAGCTACCAGTCCTGGCGAGAGATGTCGCTATTCACTGTATTAATTAAATTGTTATTGAATTGATATTCAATCATTTTTTGTGAAATTACTTCACTAGTTTGTTATAATTATTAATACAAAGATCGAACACTCAGAAAAAATCCCTTCGATCCGGTCGGATTCGAACCGACGTCTTCTTGCATACCGTGCCAGCGGCCGCTATACCAACTAAGCCACGGAACGAACCAACGGACCTCACGAATTTTTCTATGTGCTTGCGTCGTGTCTTTGTACTTGGTCTTTCAACGACTTTTCAACAACTAGTGGAGTAATTTCACAAAAAAATAATTGAATATCAATTCAATAAAAATTAAATTAATCTATAATATTTTACGATAATACATACAATAAACTGTCTAATAAAACACAAAATAATTGCAACATAAAAAAATAATCCATTCAAAATATTTCATAACGTTTGTGCATGAAAAAATGGTCACCTCCATGCATAAACTTATTGAACGCAGTTTATGAACAATTACAGACAACTTTATAGGATCGAAAAAAATAAATAGTCTAAGCAGATAACAAACACAATGCCATCTTAAGAGTTTTTGAGTTTGCCACTTCCAGAATAATAGTTTTGGCGCACTGACCGTACCTTATAGATACGATTTTTCAAAAAAATAACCTGCTAATGCCATGGAGGTGATACAATTTCGATGGATTTGTGTCACTTCCGTGGAAATGTTTTTTTTTTCCTTTTTTTCATGAAAACTACAGTGATAATAGGTTCTTAAGTAAAACATATTGTAGGATACGGTACCTTTCATTTGGGACTATTTTGAATCATATCAGAAAACATTGTTTTTTTTTTATTATTTTAAGTCCGTTTTTGAGAATGGCCCATAAACGTAGCAGCGTGGCTTATACGTGTGCGCGCCCGCGTTGCACAGCGCTGCTCGTGACACGCGCCTTTTAATAGGCACAAATACAAGCTACACTGCTGCTTCTATGGAATTACAGTATTTGTATATTTATACAATGATGTAACTGTATCAGAATAAACCGTTCATAATTTTGCCTCACACGATGCGACGACGACAATACGGCGCAGTCACATCGCCACTTTAGGTGATCAGGCGAAATTGTGGTCAAGCGTGCGCCGGTTGTCCAAAGAAAAAGTCTACACGTAAATTCGAAAAACACAACTGAAACTCATTAAATATCAAATTCTACAGCTTGACAAATTGCTGTCGAGGCTTGTAAGGTGCACGAATAAAGCCTCCCCGCAAGCTTACGTCCCACACTGTCTCCTCAGCTTCCATGGACCGATAGTTGTACCGATTACCGTCACTGTGGTATCGCACAAAGATCGAACACAAATAAAAATTCCTTCGATCGGGCTGGACGAACTGGATCGAACCAGCGACCTCGCCATACCGTGGCTGACGCTCTCCCAACTGAGCTACGGAACGGATACGAATACGGATCTATGTTTTTTATTTTTAACGATTTCTCGAGAATCTGTGAAAAATCTTTTAAAATTTTTCCTCATTCCGTCAGGTACCTTTACTTTCTTTTCATGTTAATTTTTGTAACAAGAACCATTAAAAAGAAAAATAGTTCAACGATTCTTTTCTTTACCCGTTGTAAACGCACACTTGAGGCTAGACTAATTCAATTCCTATAAGGGCCGTCTGGCAGCAAGTGCAGAATTAATGGGGTTCCTCGTTAACGCCTGACATATACGCTGTTTCGTCTGCTACATGATGCAGGATTAAATAACATACGCTAAATTGGAATTCATCTAAATAAAAAAACCTTACGAAATCATTTACAGTTTCCTCAATAATAAAGTCGTGTGCCTAGTGGTAAGCGTCACACCTGTCCGTAACAGTTGCAGCGTCACTCAAAGCTTTGAATCACAAAGATTGGAGGGGCGCTCGCTGCCACTATTAGAGCTCCTTGTGAAAGAGTTCGTCCAGGGAAGTACTGCCACCTTACCTAAATCTGCCGCCAAGCAGTAATGTGAACATTACTGCGTTCCGGTTTCAAAGGGTAAGGGTGCTGGTAAAATTACAGGCACATGAGACTTATCAACTTTTGTCTCAGAGTGTCGGGCGCAGAAGCAGTGCCCCTCAGATCTTTGTGATTCAAAGCTCTGAGTAATACTGCAACTGTTAAGGACAGGCGTGACGCTTACCACCAGGCACACGACTTGTTCGTCCCGTCACTTGAAATTTAAAAAAAATTAAAGTCGCTCAACGTGTGATGGAGCGAGCTGTGCTTGGGTTTTCTCTGATGGACCGAATCACTAATGATGTCATACGTCAGAAAACGAAAGTGACTGGCATAACTCGCAAAATCAGTAAGCTTAAATGGCATTGGGCCGAACATATCTCTAGAAGGGCGGATGGCCGATGGAGTGCACTTGTTTTAGAGTGACGACTACGTCAGGGAAAATGTAGTGCTGGACGCCCTGCGGCGAGGTGGACGGACGACCTGAGAAAGGTGGCCGGCAGTGGCTGGATGCGGGCGGCAAATGACTGGGCGAATTGGGGTGATAAAGGGGAGGCTTATATCCAGCAGTAGATACCTGTAAGCAAATGTAATTTAAAGCTCTGAGTGGCACGACTTGTTCGTCCCATCACTTGATGTTATAAAAAAAAAGTTCTCCGTCTCACATCCGTCCGAAACAATTACTGCCAAATAGGTAATGCTCGACGAAATTAAAAGAAATATGATAATGCTAATGAAGCTTCATACAAGTATGAAGACAATGTCAAGACTATGTCGTTTAATCTGCTCGAGTATTATTTATTTGACTGATTGTTTCGGACGAATGTCAGACGAAGAACTTGAATACAGTGTCAGATGTATACTTACCTTCAAGTAATTTAAAGCAGGCAAACATTGTAATGAAACTTGCGCGTCGATGAAGTTTCACAATCCTCTGAAAACGTGTGATATTCCCAATTAGTAGGCGGACTATGGCCTAAACTCTTGCCTGAGAGGAGACCCGTGCCCAGCAGTGGGACGTATAAATGTTTTTTTTATGTAACACCAAGTGATGGGACGAATGTCGTACGCCTATGTGATAAGCGACACACCTATCCGTAACAGTTGCAGTGCTACTCAAAGCTTTAACTGCCAAAGATCTTAGGCTCAATTTATATTACAGCGGAACGAAATGGAAGCGAATTTTTGTAACGATATTGTACATTACATAATGAACTTTATGGTTCAATCGTTTATCATACAAACTAGTTACGAGCTAAAATCGTCCGCGGAATGCGCGAGCATACATTAGTACGTTATAGTTTGTACATGGTAAATTGCAACCATAAAGTTTATTGTGCCATGTACAATATATTTTTCATTCGCTTCCATTCCGTTCCGCCGTAATGTAAATTGAGCCTTAAGCGTAATGCCACTGCGCCCGTCACCCTGAGACATAAGTTGACAAGCCTCATGCTTAATCTGTAATTTCACCAGCACCCTTACCCTTCAAACCCGGAACGCAGTAATGCTCACATTATTGCTACAGACATAGGTAAAGTGGCAGTACTTCCCTGGACGAACTCTTTCACAAGCAGAGCTAAAAGAAACGAAAGAAAAGAAATGCTCTCAACAAGACTACCATAACTTTCTCTCTACCTTTTATTAAAACTCCATCTTATATGACCTGCGCATAAAGACTACACGGTACTAAAATAATACAGTAACACCCCGTGTTGTAAATTTCGTCGAGCTTTCATCATTATCGCTCCCTTTTAATTACGTTAAATGAATAAGCGAAAATTACCTTTTGTGTTATCCCCATCCCTTTATGCGTGCGGCTCGTACGTATCTTAATGAGGTTTTCAAATTTTAAAGGCTGTTTTGAAAATAATTAACGATCTTAGTTGAATGGCGGGCTTTGTTGATCCGTCATCGTCGAATCTTGTCGCGGTATCAGATACTTAACGGGATTTTGGTAGCCTTTTTCAGACAAAAGCATAAGACGAACAAAAATGGCTGAGATTGAAAATCATTGAAGCATTGATTGTTGATGCTGTTTGGGTGCAATATAATTAATTCCCCATTCTGCAATGCATTCAAAATATCCGTGGAAGCGCACTGTGATGATAATTATGCCATAATCAGAAACTGTTCAGTTTCAGCATTGATTCTTGATGCTGTTTGGGTGCAATATAATTAATTCCCCATTCTGCAATACATTCAAAATATCCGTGGAAGCGCACAGTGATGATAATTATGCCATAATCAGAAACTGAACAGCTTCCACAGTTCGACGGATTCGGGACAGCACCAACGGCATCCTGGAGGTCGTTAGGGATAAGCCTCATTGTCCTTTTTATAGGCATTGGATCAAGAAGCATATAAATGGCTCCTGAAAATATTTGAATTACATTAGGAATTAAGACATTAAGATAAGTTAAAAATATTAACGTAACATTGCTACGGCAAAAAGCCAAAAACAAAAATCTGCTACAAACACATAGAAAAATTTGACACTGCACTGATTGGCACTGCAACTGTTATAGATAGGCGTGTCGCTTACCACCCAGTTTACGATTTGTTCGCCACTTGGTGTCATAAAATGTTTCAAAACATGACCTCTGTGGCTCAGCGGTTAAAACCGTAGACGTTACAGGAAGAAATCCCTGGTTCGACTGCCGATTAGACAGATTTGGGATATAAACTTTACTAAATTGGTTCCGGCTTAGGTGTTTTGGGTTACTCTGGTACTCATGCATAGGGCGCACTATAAGTTTCCGGAACTGGCCAGTTACATAAACAATATTTAAAAAGTAGTTACAACACATTTGAAAATGGAACTCTTTGGCTGTAGAATACAGCTTGTTTCATCTGACTGTCACTTGTTTCTACGTTGTGGCGTCATTTTAGAAATTGGTTGTCTACATCACCATGGATTTAACTCGTGAAAATTTTCGTAGTATGATTTTCTACGACTTTAAGTGTAACTTAACAGCCCAGCGGAGCTTCGCTCGGCTTCAAACTGCTTTTGGCGATGAAGCACCATGCAAGACGACTATTTATAGCTGGTTTGTAGCAGAATTCAAACGCGGTCGTTTGAATCTCAGTGACGAATTTCGTGATGGTCGTCCGTCCACTGCTGTGAATAACAAAAATATCGATGCTGTGCGCCGTATGATCAAAACAGACAGGTATGTGGCATACCATGAGATTCAAGCATCTTTTGGCTACGCATGAGTCAAATACAATCAATACTACGCAAACATGTGGGTGTCAAAAAGCTGTGCTCTCGGTGGATCCCACACAATTTTCTAAGGCTCAAAAAACGGATCGCGTCACTTGATGCAATGCCATGCTTACTAGATTCAACGAAGGGGCGTCAAATTTGGTGTGGGACATAGTAACAGGTGACGAAACAAGGATTTATAGTTACGATCCCCAAACAAAGCAGCAATCGAGCGTATGGGTCTTTCGAGATCATCCGAAACCAACCAAAGTGGCGCGCGTGCAAAGTGCCTCTAAGCGGATGATTGCGTCTTTTTTAATAAAACTACGATAGATACGTTTTATTAAAATAATAATACTAAAAATTGCTTTGGAGAATCGTTGCACCGTGAATAGTGATTGGTACATGACCATTTGTTTGTCATTGACAAATAAGACAAGTTATTGACAAACTCCGTAAAAATAACCGTAAACGCCGCATCATCTTGCACCACGATAATGCCAGTTCTCACACGGCCAAACAGACAAAAGAATTTTTGAAGGTGAACAACGTTGACCTTATGAGCCATCCCGCGTACAGTCCTGACCTGGCATCTTGTGACTTTTATTTATTTCCAAAAATTAAGAACGTGATGTGATGCGACCTACGATTTTCATCACCTGAAGAGCTGTCGAAGAAATTTTTATGAAAAAGTGCATTAACGCTAACGAAGAACATTTTAAGAAACAATAAATTCATTTCTAACCATTTATAGTATTTTTTTCTTAATCATTCCGGAAACTTATAGTTACGACTTAAACTTATAGAAACTTACGTGTGAGTCAGTGAATCATCTGGGTGGCTGGTTTCGTCCTGTTTGTTATATTTGTAACTAATTATTAGATATTATTTTTGTGATTGTGTACTAATCCTAATACTAACATAGTTATAAGGTGTGATGTTACTAACTGACTAACTTGTATGGACTACATTGTCTGAAATAAATGATTTTAATTTTTTTTATTATTATTATTATTATAGTTCGCCCCACGTAGTACAGAGAATTCTCTAGTTTGAAACCAAGCAATTAGTGTAGTTGTCTGGCACATATTATTATTTTAATATTAATCTACGCAAAGGTTGTCGATATCCACTAAACGAATCACTTATGTTTAGATTAATAAGTACAGCTACTATTCACAATACCTATACCATGCATTAAAATTCAAAAAGGAACACTAATGACATCTATTAACGACTTAGGTTAACCTTAATTAAAATTTACAAAAGGTTCTCAGCTAGCACTTTACAAATCTGCTTTGAATGAAACTTCCGGAAATTACTGCAGACCAAATTCACCTTGCAGTGTATTATGAAGTCTGCTTCCTAGGGTACATCGGATTATCGCGAAAAGTAAACAAAAATGTTTAAGGTGATAATGTAACTTATTTCTGTCTTAGCATATCAAGCAAAGTGATGTATAGCAAATAAGGTGCTGATTTGTCAACTTATGTCTTAGTGTGACACATCACCCATTGCGCCCGTCATAGTACTGTACCCTTCGGATCTTTGCGACTTAAAGCTCTGAGTGTTGCAGCAACTGCTATCGACAAGCACGTAAAAAGAAAAAGTTCAATGATTAAATCAATTTAGATAGGGTTGTGCTTGATCAAAGTCCAATTTTCTTTATCAGTGTGCTGCAAAACAACCGTTACAATGAGTGTGATCTAATTTTATACTATTGAACTACATTTTTTCCCAAATTGAATTAGGGTCACAAAATATTTAAATTTTAGAATTAGCAGTAAATTATTAAACTTGTAACAAGCAACCCTCTCCGACTACAAAGTTCACAAAGTTTCACAGTGGGTCTGTATCCGTGGGTGTCCGTTTGCAGGATGCAGCAACGCAATTAACCAAATCCGGTGGCTTTTCCGTAATAAATATAACGCGTGCTAGTGCTGATATTTGTAATGTCCTTATTTTGGTTAAAGAAATAAACTAATTAAGGGTCATTTTCACAAAACATAATGTTATTTTGATTACCAGTTTCGATAAGAGCTTCCATCAAGAAATTAATATGCACAGATAAACCTATAGACGTTATTAATGCGCCGCCATGTTTAATAAGTATTATTTTGTAAATTTTTTAACAAATAAATTAATAATAAATAAACAAAGCTACTATATATACAAAAATAAAGGTACCGAAATGCAATTGCGTTAGTTATGACAAGGAAGACAGTACAGGAGATAGGAGTTCAGATAACGAAGCTCAAATGCAGGCATGGTGATGACAGATGGAGTAAAGCGACAACGTGGCCGAGAAGTGAATATAGAAACGTGGAACGTTTTGTAGCGAGGTGAAGAGACGACATTGCCAGAGTCGCGGCCCGTAGATGGGTGGGACTAGAGCAATATTGTGTTAGATGTAGACATGGGGAAAAGCCTTACATTTCTATCACCGTAACTATTCTTCCTGTTATAAATAAATCACAGTGACAAATTATCGTGAATTTGTCACACCTGTCACTTACATCGCGATATATGGTTTTGGCAAGCGGCTACTTTCTAATTATCGTTAATATTACTCACATTGATGTAACATTTAATTATATTTGAAAAATTGATCCGCTACAACCTTTACTGTTTTACAGGCTTGTCGGATTAAATAAATAAAATAAAATATTCGTTAATGACCATGCGGCGTGTATTTTATTTTGGATCTATTTTGTACAATTATCTTATTTGTATTTACACTATTTACACTGATGAATTATTCCTTGGTTCATAATTAGAAATTAAAAATAAAAGCAAACTACAATGAGTAGTGCAGGCTCTACAGAACGGAGATCGCGCATGATTTTATTTGTAAAATGCGTCGTGTCATGATGTGAGTGCCGGAGACAGTCAGTGGAACGAAGGAACAATCTATGTGATTTTGAAACGTCGTGCCTTTGTGAAAAGTCACGGTGGTACTATTTGACGGCCGATCACTGTGATTTTTTCATCGTGACTTTATTTACCACCCACCTCTAGTTAAATGGCACAAACCATGGCCTACACCCAGCAATTGATGAAGTTGGAGCTTTGGATGATGGATGATAAAAGCTTGTAGATAAAAGTAGCCAGTCACTAGTAGCTGTAAAGGTACCTGGCTGAGTGAAGAAAAGCTTTGATAGATTTCTAACAGATGGCCTACAGAAAAAGGTCATTAAAATCCCAAAAACAAAACATCTGCAACAAGCATATAGAAAAATTCGTGAGGTCGGTTGATTCTTTTCATATCTCAGTTGGTAGAGCGCTAGACACGGTATGCTGAAGGCGCTGGTTCGAATCCAGCCGAATCGAAGGAATTATCCTTAGTGTTCGATTTTTGTATGACGCCGTAGTGACGGTAACAGGTATGACTGTCGGTCCATGGAAGCTGGGAAGACAGCTAGTGTAGGACGCAACCTGTTTGAACCATGTTTTGCAAGCATGCGTACCGCAGGCTCTGTCGCCAGAGCGGCTGAGACGCGCAATAGTCTCAAATACGCCAACCTTGCTCAACTTTGTACTTTTTGCAGTTGAAACCCTAGGTCTCTAGTCCTAATGAAACTTTTAGCGAACGAGGTGTTAGATCGTCTCGTAGAAGCCTCCGGTAACCACAAGCCTGGCAGTTATTTCCGCCAAAGAATAAGTTTTGTTATTCAAAGGGGAAATGTTGCTAGCCTTCTGGGCACGACGACTCTGAGTGTGGCCCTCGAGATTTTTTCTACTTATAAACTTTATTCTAGTAATTTTTCTGACAAGTTTTGTCTAGTATTATATTTTTCTTTAAGTGCCTTGTAAATTATTAAAAAAGCATCTTTGTAAATAATTATAATTTGCCGAAATATTTATATAAAAGGCAACACTAAGCTGTAAAAACAGGTTATTAATGGCACCGGGCCGTGTTTCGCCTTGCGTAGCAAGCCGACGGATCTAAACAATGCCGACACGGTTTCTTCATTATGATTATTAAACGGTTAAAAGTTATTATTCTAGATTCTAAAGCAGCAAAAGTATTATTATTGTTTATTGTTACCATATCATACTTAGTTTAATTTTCAGATGAAAACTTTTTTAAAGTATATGGACTTGCTCTTGATCACTACCTAGCCCTGGAGCTAAAATAGGGTCTGCGATGGTACGAGCTCGCCCAGAAAATGCCTATTCTGTCGCACCTCAAAGATAGTCGGAATAATAGAAGGTCAAGAAGATATTTAACACATGTTACTATTTAGTAAATTCCTTCGGTAGGTTTGGATGCTAAATCTTTGTCTGCGTACATAGTGCAATCTATGACTTAGTTCTAGTATTTAAGTATGATCTTTAGGTTAGTAAGTCAGTCAAAATGACAGTATAGTAAATAAAAATGACACTATATTAAATAGATAGAAAATGCAATGATTAAGGTGAAACTAAATTGTCCCAACTAGTTGATGCGTAAAACGGAATATTTATCCATAGAGATTTACATCATACAATCCATAAATAGAACTGACTATTCTGTATCTCGCATCAATACGAGTGCATACACCTTAAATGCTGGTAGTTTTCTTTTATTTTTTGGCTTCGTTGTTTGCTTAACGTGATATTATTGGAGTAATTGTGCAAATTAGATTTCGTTGTTGTTGATTTTAAAATCATAAATTCATAGGTTAGAAATTGACCTCTTCATGATGGTGTCTTCCCTGAGTAAAGCAGGAATAGAATTATTTCAGTTCTATTTGAAGTATAGTCTGCTCAATTACCTCTAGGGTACCTATGTCACTGCTTCCAGTTGTGGAACAGTTCTCGTAGCTCTCTCCGTAGGTGTATCTCCGTAGAGCGTATATTTTGTATCGCTGTACAAGTTGTAACAATGAACCGTATACTTCATACTTGTCTTATTGGTGTTGTTGCTTGCGCTTACCTCGCACCGCTATATATGTATATAGCACTAAAAATTAAATTTCATATCCATTTAGTCAGTTTCTCAAAAGTTAGCTTTATAATTTCGTCACTTTATGTTCGAGGGTGCGGTATATGGATATCCCGTCTTTCGTTATATTCCAAAACAGGAGTTCAGAAGTGGGAAGTTGTCGGTACAAACAGCGCAGTCGGCTAAACAGTCGAATTTATAATTGCACGTCACACCATTATTTAGATTTAGGCAATTCGGAGCCAACAAAACATCGCTCCAGTTACACGAGTTGCTCTTTCGCTGACTTTAGAGAAGATTTAGAAAGGTACTTCATAGGGAAAGTAGATTCAGCAAAGTTTGGACGTTAACTCAATTTGAAGGTGTTAAATATGTATTTGAAAACATTGTATTAAACTTCACATTATAACACGGGTCCTTAATATAATGTACTCTGATATTATTATTTTTTTATGTGTCCGTTCGAACTTTGTATCAATAATAATAACAAACTAGTGAAGTATTTTTACAAAAATAATAACTATTTTTTAACATTTCGTAGCAGTGGAAAGTGAAAGAGTTCGTCCAGGACCTTACCTATGTCTGCCGCCAAGCAGTAATGTCAGCATTACTGTGTTACGGTTTTGAAGGGTGCTGGTGAAATTACAGGCACATGGGACTTGTCAATTTATGTCTCAGGGTGACGGCCGCAGTGGCAGTGCTCTGCGTGGCACTGCAACTGTTAGGGACAGGCGTGTAGCTTACCATCAGGCGCACGACTTGTTCGTCCCGTCACTTGATATTATAAAATAAAAATAAAAAAATAAAAAATAACAAAAACCCCTTTATTTTTTTCTCAACTAGTAGGTAGTCACTAGTTAATCATTATTTTAAAAAACATGAATATGGTGACAAAACATGGGTCCACTAGGATAAATTTTGTGTAGGGCACACTGGCAAAATGTGTGCTATTGTCAATTAAACATATTGAAATTAATCATGACATCGTTTCAACTTTTAATAAAAAGAAACCAACGTCAAAAGTTTCTGGAATTACATCCATTTGCCAAGTTTTATTGAAATCGGTTAACGGAAAGGTAAAATCCAATAAACCGTATTTTGCCATCCTTAGAGGTACACTATGTTGTTCAAATTTCAATGGGTACATCCTTTCAATAAAAAAAAAAATCATCTAAATCGATTCACAAATGATGGAGTAACCTCGTAACACACAAATAAAACAGTCGAATTGAGAATCTCTTTTTTTGAAGTCGGTTATTAGAAATACTCATCTATTTTTAACCGAATAATAGTAATAACATCATGATGTACCTACAGGACGTCCTACGTTTCTTTAACCACTTCTTGACCGCCATTTTACTCGAGTTACCATTTTGAGATCAGGTAATTATTGTGATTGTCTGGCACATTTATTAATTCATTATTGTTATGTTTTTCTTTCATAATATTATTATTATGAAAGTATGTAAGTATTGCATTTGACAAAAGTAATTTCAATATAACACAAAAACTGCTATTTCCCAAAACAGCTAAAATAATAATGTGACAACCCTACGCTCCGAGTGACGATGTATAAGGCTACTAACAGTTTGACTGCATGTTTGCAGTTAATGCGTGAAGTCGTAATCAACTTCATGCAATACGACTTCACGCATTAACTGCATGCAGTCGCTCTCGGAAGCATGAAATCGGTTTCAACTGCATGAAGTTAATGCGTGGTGTCGTAATCAACTTAATGCAGCCGAGGCCACGGCTGCGTGAAGTCGATAACGACTTTACGCATTAACGGCAAACATCCAGTCAATCTATTAGCAGCCTAAGCATTGACACTCCGAACAGGCGGGAATCATACTATTTGAATGGACTATGGCGAAAAAGATATTGAGCGTTTCGCTTCCGCTCGGTCCGCCAACGTGAAATGCACGTTTTTTCGTCCTTATGCATTCGCTGATCTGCTTAACGCGATTCCGTGGCGATAAGTATGATGACACCCTAATGACAACTACATTACCTTCATAAAGTTACTAGATACATTGCTTTATACTAACTATATACAACTTACAACATTCTAACTAAACACTAAGCAAGTCAGAATAAAATATTTTATAATAATAAATAAAAAGTAAATAAGTGGACGCGTGCCTCAGCTACCTACCGGATCGCAGTTGGCGGGTAGCGAAACGGCCTACAGTAAGTAGAACAGCTGTGAAAGCAGTACCGGACCGAGGCGGTAGGGTTATCAGAATGCGAGCAGGATATCTGGTGGCGGAGGAATCTTGATGAAAACTTGCACATATCCTACAATGACTCTATGTCATGGCGAATTAACACAGCTATGAAATAAGGGCGGAACTTCAGTGGAGGAGTACGAACCAAAGGAAGAAAATATCTACAAACGACGACAGTATCTGACACAACCGATTCTAGTACTTCGATCGCCAACCCGTCGTGGGTGGCGATATTTAAAAAAATGAATGGATATGGAGGAGGTCTATATACGAAGACGAATCTAGTAGCGGCTGCTTGATTAATTGAAATACTAAGCACATTACATATTATATGTTTGTGTTGTCCTTGTTTCAGATACATTCGGATCTACAAAAATATTTTAAATAACCGCAAAGCCCTTTCAATAATAGTCAATTTGTCTCATCACAGTTCTGAGTCTCTCAACCCTAGCATTGGTGGAATCGTCTCGTAAAACGCATAAGTTTTAGTAGCAATAAATCTCTTAAAGAGTTCGTCCAGGGAAGTATTCTCACCTGCCATCTGCCGTCAAGCAGTAATGTGAGCATTACTGCGTTCCGATTCTGAAGGGAATGGGTGATGGTAACATTACAGGCACATGAGACTTGTCAACTTATATCTCGGAGTGACAGGCGCAGTGGCAGTGTTCTTCAGAGCTTTGCCATTTACAGTTTTAAGAGACACTGCAACTGCTATGAACTGGCATGTCACTTACAACCAGGCTCACGACACACCCACACCACATATATCGTCGCCTTATATTCTCAAACTCGTATCTTAAAGCATAGAGTTAATGAAATGCAGAAAATGGATTGTATATACAAATTTTACACACACTGATTTTTACCTATTCTTAAATTAATACATACAAATTAACACCCTTGATAAGAAATTTAAAATAAATAGAAAGTTTTGTCATCTTCTGAATAATCGCTTTTTTATGAGATACGAGCTTAAGAAAGTAAGGCATCGATATCTTCCCTGGCCAGCAGATTAAGCTCCACTGCATACGCCATCCGCGGAATACGTGATCTTACCGATGTTAGTCCTGCTAGACTAGTTTACTTTAGTTACTTCCATAGAATAATGTCCTACGGGATTTTCATGTGGGGTTCGTTCCGTGTAGGTTCTCGGGTTTCTCTCAGAGAAAAGTTTAAGGAGACTGGTATCATGACTGTGACATCACAGTACATTTACTCCAATATTTTATATGCCCGTAAAAGTATGCATTATTTCAATAAGAAAGAAGATATCCATAATATTAACCTTAGAGCTAAGTCCAAACTCATGGTGCCGCGATTTCGTTTAACCAAGGTAAACGACTCTTTTGTGGGGAACTATCTACGTTTGTATAATAAGATTCAGGAGCATATATTAAAATTATCATTTCTTAACTTTAAAAACTACATTAAAAATATTTTAATTGAAATGTCATATTTCAAATTTGAAAACTACGTGTTAGATAAAGATGTATGGAAAGAGGACATGGCTATAGATTCCACACAGATTTGATTTAAAGAGTATTCCATAGCATTAAAGTTTGTTTTAAAAGAGCAATGTAGTGAACGAGCAGTAGCTTAAAAAATATTTTTCCAACTGAAAATTTATTTTACCTATGGAATAAATGATGCTTTAACTTTGACGTCTCGTTCATTCTGTCATCATCTGGTATCATAAAAAAAAACCTCACCGTCCAACTCTTCTAGAGATAAATTTCCATATTTCCATAACAGCACAATATAGAAGTTAATTACACCAGTTAGTGATTAGCGTACCCATTAGCCGCCTTTAATAACCTATTTAGACATTGGACTGGAATAATATTGACGTGAAAGTTGGTTAATTTGGAATTCAATACACTCGTATTTGAAATCATTGTTTAAATGACTCTAGGAAAGTTAAATAAACGTCATGATGAAGAGATTTAGCACTTGTTCCTGTGCAAATAAGGTCTGTTATTTATAAGTAAGCTCATGTTTTCTTAATGTTAAAATTTGTTTTATTTTGATGAAGTCATCAATCAACTTCTTTCAAAAAAGCCGTGGTAACCTAATGGTTAGACCTATTGTATCTCGTGCAGAAGCCGTGGATTCAAATCCGGTCTCGTATCACTTCATCATATCAGCCGGAAGACGTCCACTGCTGAACATAGGCCTCCCCCAAATATTTCCAGACCTGCCCATCGGACGCGACGTACATCCATCAATTACCCGCCGCCGTTACCAAATCATCCGTCCATCTAGTAGGGGGCCGTCCCACTGAACGCCTTCCGATTCGGGGTCTTCATTCAAGAACCTTTCTGCCCCAACGGCCATCAGTTCTGCGTGTGCCTACTGTCATTTCAACTTGCTAATCCTTCGAGCTATCTCGGTGACTTTCGTTCTTCTATGGATCTCCTAATTTCTGATTCGATCACGTAGACAAATGTCGAGCATAGCTCGTTGAGTGACTTTGAGGTTTTTTATGAGGCCCATATTAAGCGACCACGTCTCAGAGCCGTAGGTCATCGCTGGCAACACACACTGCTCGAAGTCTTCAAGGACTGTGATATTGTGGACGAGAAGACGTCCCGGATTTCGAGATATTGGCACGTAAAGTTTATTCATTCGACAATTATCAATTAACCTGGTTTTGGTTAACAACATAACTGAAACTAAATAACATCGAGTTCTTAGGTTTTCGCGACACATAGGAAATGAAACTATTTCTCTGGATTTAAAGGTCCTTGTAAAAGAAGTCCGTTATCTACTCAGGATGCTGCGAGAGGCCATTGAAATTAAAAAACATCCTAATTTCAACAGGGAAGATGGTTTCTCCGTACCACTAGTTTGGGATCCCGTATTTCCTCTGGTAAAAAATCCTAAACAGATATAATACTGCAGTACTAATTAATATGTTGTAATTTATTCTCATTGCCATTACTAATTAATAATAAATTTAACTTAATAAAAATTCACATTAATTAAATTTTTATTGCATTGATATTCAATTATTTTTTGTGAAATTACTCCACTAGTTTGTTATAATTATTAATACAAAGATCGAACACTCAGAAAAAATTCCTTCGATCCGGTCGGATTCGACCCGTAAATAAATCTGTCAAAGATTTCTCATAGATGGCGCTACGACTAAAAAGTCGTTGAAAAGCCAAGTACAAAGACACGACGCAAGCACATAGAAAAATTCGTGAGGTCCGTTGGTTCGTTCCGTGGCTTAGTTGGTATAGCGTCTGGCACGGTATGCAAGAAGACGTCGGTTCGAATCCGACCGGATCGAAGGAATTTTTTCTGAGTGTTTTTTGAGTGTTCGATCTTTGTATTAATAATTAAAAATTTACATTGTTAAAATAAAATAATTTGTAAATGCTGCCTAATTGGACGGTTTGTCCGAGGTAGACATACTCGTCAACAACTTCGAGAGTACTATCATAGGTACTCGCACCACTTAGTTGCTCGGAATTTATGTGTGAAATTTAATTTAAAATACGACGCAAACACATAGAAGAATTCGTGTGGTCCGCTAGTTCGTTCCGTGGCTTAGTTGGTATAGCGTCTGCCACGATATGCTAGAAGACGTCTATTCGAATCGTCGTCGGATCGAAGGAATTTTTTCTGAGTGTTTTATCTTTGTTTTAATAATTATAAAAACTAGTGGAGTAATTTCACATAAAAATTCAATAAAAATTTTAATAACAATTAAATTATCAATAACGTTTATTTTATTATAATTGACACAAAGTCTAGAATAAATATAATTGTAAAGATTGAAATTTAGGAAAGAATAACATTCTATGACATATTGAACTGGAACCTTGTAAATGTTATCTAACTATTTAGAAAGAGTATTGCGATTGTAAAGAGAATATATATTACATTGTATATTACGTTTTGTTGTGTGGTGTTCTAAACTTTAACAATATACACAGAGTGGACAAATAACTTAGTTATGCCACAGGTAAAGAGGATCAATCATTAAAAAGATGACCGTTTAAATTTGTTTGCCTGCTGCATTAGCAAATTTAAAGGGGCCTCCCCGTGAGACTACATATTCCTTGTTCAGCTGACGCACCTTGGACAACAACAATAAATAAATAACCCTTGCTAACATCTTGAGGCGGTTGGATTTTTGTGGCGTGTCGCTTCCAGCACAAATGCAGAAGGCGGTCCTGCTCGATACAGCACGTATTATTTGCCGCTTCTTGAACCTAAGTCCCTGATCCCGGCCGACTGTGCCATTGCCGAGGAATTCCATTTAAAAATTCAAATTTAATCTTTTAGGCCTTGGGGGAGGCGAGAGTCTAAAATAGAAATTAATAATAATAATAATGACGCGCACACACTTATAGCCCCGCGCTAGGGAAACCCTGTATCTCGGGTGCCATGGACACACACATAGACATCACAAGGCGACAATCAGCGAGAACCTTACACCGATTGGCAAATCCTTTATCCACAATTGCAAACTTGTCCCATAGTCCTGGGCTGCAAATCTATGCCTTCGATACGATAAGCAAAGGACTACCTTCATCTCCAGTACTTGTGGCGGTACCATTGGCGATTGTCACTCATTTTTTTTCGACAAACCACAGTCGCCGTATCCAATCGTGAACCTGAATTTCAATTGTAAGTAAAATAGTAGTTTATGTGATTGTTACATAATGAAAGGCATTAAAATACGAGTGTGGGTTTCATAAAAACATCTCACGAGTGTATTAATGCCTAATTATGTACAGTTACGTACACTGCTTTATCTACACACATATTATAAGCTCTCTGTGACGTGTTCAGGAACCGCATGTTACGACTGGCGAAATGGCGGCAAATAATAACTTTTCTCACGCATGTCACACAACCGTAGTTTTTATATTTAATCATAGACAAACTCGAATCGGCTCCAACTATCATATCGTTTGATATCAAGTGACGTGTGAAATTGTCAAAGTTGTTTGCTATTGACATTTCGTTTCGAATAAAACTTCATCTCGACTGATATTAAAATTGAGGTTCAATCAAATTGTTTTGTTTTTCACAGATGTTCGAAATTTGAATGTAATATAAATATAAAATCGAATTCGATGTTACTATGAAGCAATAATAACATTTTCACAGATAAGAAATTTGTTCAAACAAAACAGTTTATCTATAAGCTGATCGTTATTTGCGGTTTTTGAACACATCATAGAGTGTCTAGGATATGTGTGTAGATAAAAAACATAATGACATGATGTCCTATGTATAAGGGCCAAAACGCAAAATCACAATTTTACAGGTCAGGCTTCCAAACATTAAATCTGGTATATTTTCAAGATTTCCTTGTATTTCGATGTGATTTTGTTTTAACGCTACCTTATAGATTATAATGCAAAGAAGCATTTCTCACAAAAAAGTGAAAATGATCGAATTGTTAGTTTGGCCCTTATACTTAGGACCCATCCATTTATGTAATATAAATCCGTTGGTATACCTATTTTATTCTTATTACAGTTGACATTAAATTGACAACGATAACTAATTTTGTTTATTAAACTATTTTTGATGTATGAATACAATTGATTTGTTATAGTACAAGTGTTTTTCTTTCATCTACCATTTTCCTCGCTATAGTGAGGTGAAAAGTTGTGTGTTTTGCTCGGCAGCAAAGTTGTTTTGCGTCTCGTGCCTTGAAATCCTCGCTACGCTCAGAATTATATTTTTGAATCACGAGGGAAGCGAGTTCTCTCTCTGAGAATCTTCTCTCTCTTAGGGTCGTATTCTAAAACTCTATTCAATGCTCAAGTCAGGATTGCACTGGCAACACAAGCACTGGAAATACGACCCTAATGGCAGGGACTTGAGTGTGATATCGAGTGCTTTAAAACATACTCAAATCCTGACTTGAGCATTGAGTAGAGTTCTAGAATACGACCCTTAGACTTCTCTGTTTGATCAAGTTTCGATACAAGTATTCGCGTCAAAACACCAACTTTGCAGCCTTTTAATAACAAATAACTATTAATACTTTTAAAATTTAAATAATTGTAGTCTTCATTCAACTGCAGTTACTGACGCAACTGTCTTTGGATTCAGTGGTAACAGTGACGCTCGATGGCGGTGGAGTGTTCGGTATTTCCAGTCTTTTCGCCTTGTCGTCTTTCCTGTGTTGTTGATAGAACCATCTGGAAACAGCAAAGATTTTACCTCTCCTTTAGTGCTTTAGGTGTTCAACACTGCGACAAAATTGAAGGAAAGTTGCTTGGTACTAAAATCCTGAATGCAATATCTATGAGGCCGCAATTAAGACCTGTCTTTGGTCTTTATCTAGTGGAATTGTGGAATACCTATTGAAAGTAGTAATAATAATAATAAGATCGAATTTATAGGTTTTCGCGATTGTTACACATAAGAAATGAAACTATTTTTCCGTATTCAAATCGCGTATATTTGTTTTTTCAAACATACCAACGTTTCGGACGCTTTAGGGCGCGTGTACACGCTAAGAAAAGTCACCGGGTCTATGCAAAAATTCATGTCGTTTCTACACACGAACTGTGTACACTGTCTCGGTGCCGGACAAGAAAAGAATCTTATTTACCCCTGTCACGACGCGCTCTGCCGCTATTAGATGGGGCGGGGCGAGATGCATTGTCAGCGTGGACGAGTGTTGCTTACTAATCAACATTACAACAACATTTTTTTTATACTATCAAGTGACGGGACGAATAAATCGTGCGCCTGATGGTAAGCTACACGCCTGTCCACAACAGTTGCAGTGCCACTCAGAGCTTTAAATCGCAATATTATGAGAGGTACTGCCACTACGCCTGTCACCCTGAGACATAAATTGCCAATTCCCATGTGCCTGTAATTTCACCAATAAATCCGGAAAAATAGTTTCATTTCCTATAATAATAATAATGTTCAAGATAATCACTCCAATTATAACTATCTCAAAGTAGGGAATTTCCTGTACTACATGAGTATCAGACCAACGGAATTCACCCAGAGACGCTACTCAGAATACAAGATTAAAACCAAAGAAAAGGAAAAGGTCATTTCTCAATGGTCCAACCGGGAATCGAACCCAGGACCATCGAGGTAGTCACCGAGTAAATGGCGAGTTTACACTAGGTCGACAGGTAACGTTCGCTCAGCCAGTGAAAGGCGGCAACCTACTCAATGTAACCAATGAGTCGTTTATGACCGTAGTGTTTACTGCCGGAGTCGACTCGGTCGACTAGGTGTAATCATTGTCGGCGGCAAGTAACGGTCGACCAAACAAATTTCAATGTATTTGCGGACTCGATGAAAACAGCGAGTCGACAACGCCTCCTTCGGCAGGGCAAATAAACTGTTGAAGGCGGCATATCGACTCTATGTAAACACGCAATTAGGGTACGTCTATGTAGAATATACCCGAATATTCCAAGTGCAGGTATAGTGGCCAGTACAGTCAGCAAGAATGGTGCACCAGGCAGTACGTGCAGCATTTTGATGTACAATTTGGAGTACATAGGTACAAACACCAGGGGCATCACAGTTTCAGCCACACCAAACAAGGAGTACACTTTGCCTGCAAAAATAATCATTTGTACGTTGATCATGCTAAATCCATGCTGTTCGTCTCTTAAATATAAACACACCGGCACGCTTAACGGCACACTTGTGAAAACCTTAAAATAATGCAGTTTTTTTTTTCAGAAGTCTGGTCGGTTATTTCACTTTCTTAAGTCTAATTTTAAAATAATAAGTTGACTGTTATTTTTTTTCATTCATGTGTTATATAATTTCCTATTAATACTAAGTGTTCCATGGTTGATATCGCGTTCTTGTAAATTTCGTGAACTATAGTTTAACTTTATTCTTATTTATTAAATTTTCAATATTAAGCTGTTACCATTTTTATATTTTCTGCTGTTTCTTAAAGATGACAAAGGTCATAAAATCTTTAAAAAAATGCATTTACTATAATTTCGTAGTACTAAGTCGATTTTAAGAGATGTTGATTTAATTAGTACTTTATTTTTAATTCTTATTTATTTAAATATTAAACGTTACTATTTTATATTCTCGCTTTTATGTAGTTAAGCTAAATGTGCTCGTATGTGTATAGTATATGGTAAAGGAAGGCCTACTTAATTCTTATATGGGTTAGCCTAGTAAAGACTGTCATAAATGAAAAATATTTTTACAACTACGGTATTCAAATAAGGCAGAAAGCCGTTAAAACCAAAAACAAAACGTACAATGGGCAAAGAGAAAAATTCGTAAGGTGCGCTGACTCGTTCCGTAGCTCAATTAGGAGATCGATAGCCCTGGTATAGCGACGTCACGGGTTCGAATTCAGCCGAATCGAAGATTTATTTTCTTTGTGTCTGTACGATCTTTGTATCAATAATAATAAAAAAGTATTTACTAAGTAAGCTGTCCTCAAATATTAGTGTCATTGGGCAGGTCTATAATTATCTCTACTGAGGCTCATTATTCTTTATGTGACTGTAATACAAAGCGTAACAACCAAACTCTGCTGATAAACTTTTACGAAGTTTGGGATAACCTTATCTTTATTTGCTATGTTATTTGAAAAGATAAAAAATAGTATATTAGCTAAGTATAAATTAATAATAGGGTCTGCTGTTGATGTTTTGACTGACGTCACTGTTTACACTACATTGCCTATTTGGATGTGTAGTTTTGGTACCGAATGCTTATACTTTTTTCGAGCCTCACATACCGAATGTGGTGCGACCCACGCGGGGATCATCCAAGGACAGGATATGCTGTGTGCAGAGCACGCTAAAGCATCCTGATGTTATACGATCAATCATCAATGTTGCCAACTATGGTACCGGCACGTTTGCCCGCTCATCAAGTTTCGTATTAATTCATAACTACGTTGAAGGAGCTAATTGACGTGCATTGTTGTCAGTAGTGACGTGCAGTAAAATTTATGGATGTATAATTTTACGACACAACTCGGCATTTGTTTTTCGAAATTCGAAATTTTTCAAAATTAAATCTGATACGACCGTCACTTATAAGATCGCTGTCTAGCACAACTTCTACCTCCGGCAAACTCGCGTCAAAGCTCAATGCAAAACAAAGCAGTTTCGAATTGAGGATACAATAAGTAAACAAATCTTATTTTCGTTTTATTAAAACTTTATAATCAGCTACCTCTTGCAATACTAGTTATACATATAAAAACTTATAGATGCGACTGGCATTTGATTATATTTTTTTCAATAATGAATTGTCAAAACGGCCACCATGGCGTGCCGATACTGTAGACCATTATCGCTAGATAGAACATTTAAATGCATTAATTTGCAATCCATATGAAAACTCGACTATTACGATATTTATTATAAGGTTTATTTCATGGGCAAAAATGTTATGGTTGGAGCCTTAGAATAATAACGCATAGAATGATAGTTTCATATCAAACGAACTGTCATAAGTGAGGCAAAAATCAAATTCATGTAGGCTAGTTTTAGTAGCAGGTTAATTTTCGGTTTTAGTGAATATTTATATAAAAATACAAGTTGAAACGCGTTACTTCCTTGTGGAATGTGATGTTAGTATCTACTTTATGTTTGTCTGACGTATTTTTGCACTCATTTACCGCACATTTCATAATTTTTAAAAATTCTGGAGCTGTTCGCGGTGCAAGTTGACCTTGAGCACTGAAGGCCCGCCCCCTCGTGTAGGCCTTTTGGGAGCGCTTCAATTTGCCTCACTTAGCGTGTGCGGGCTAGGTTTCTAAGTGTTTTTATTCTAAGATTGTAGCATAAACAAAAAAAACAATACACCTGAAATAAGAAATCTACAATTCAGCAGCGCGTCAACAAAGTCAGCTAAGATAAAATTATATGATAGGTGAAATTTAAATGGGCGCCAAAAAAGTCGCAAATTTTTTTGTCGCTAAATAGAGATAAAATGTCGCATTTGATATCAAAATGTCGTTTAATCTAGTGACAAAGTCGCCAAATCAAAACGCTCTCAATCGTGTAAGTACATAATTGAAACAGAAACAACATGAATCATTTGAAGAGGCGTTAACATCTTACGACGCAGCTCTCATATAAAATTGACTAAACATACTGTGTGCAGAAAGGTTTTTAAAGCACTCCGATGGTATATGAACAATAATGTAATTACATCATTGCAACAAAAGACGGATTAGTTGCATGCGCACTTTCTCTCGGGATTGTACTTATACAATACGTAAAAATTAAATATTTAAAATTCTGTTCAGGCAATATGTCGAATGTCATTTTATTTTTAGTATAACACGTCTGGATGAATGAAAGTAATACAGGCTGAGGCAAAAAATACGCTCGAGTTTTGGAAAATAATTAAAAAGTACAGAACTTTTTTTTATTCAATTCCGTACATCGTACAGATTTTCCTCATGTTTCGAAAACGATTTCAGCAATAAGACGACTTTCAACAGCAATACACTGATGTAGTCGGTTTTTAAATCAAGACCGTAAGCTCTGTAGGTTTTTTTTTTTTTTTCAAATTGCTCCCTTAAACTCGGGCGTAATTTTTGTCCCACTCTGTATAATAATAAAAAAATAAAGTTACCAAGTTCCTGATACGACACCAGCTTAGATGCAATCGATCTCAACGCAATTGATGTCGTACCATTCAGAATTTCCACAAGAGGTGCTGAAACATTACATCGTTAAATTTTATATCATTTGGTCGTTCTTCTCAGGGAAGTCAGCACAGTGAACGAGCAGCAGCTTAAAAAATAAGCTTCTCCTTTATACACCATCTATAAAATACTACACAAATAAAGTCTTACCCATATAAACTTCAACGTCGGTCCTGGCAAAGGCCAGAACCAACGAGCCACAAATTCTGCTGGTCGTCGATATCATGCCAAGCACAGCGTCATCTGCTTTCAGTTTCTTACTGAACACGCTTATGCTGAAGATCGTTCCTGATTAAGAAGAAGTTTTTTTTTTAATCCAACTTTATATAAGTTTTAGAATACTAAATCGGAAAGTTAGATGACAGAAAATAGCAGGCAAGAATTAAATAACCAAATTGTCTACTTAAAATAATCTTTCTTTTCTATTTGCTTACACGCCTTTACAACCACAACACAATACAAGCAAAGTAGTTTAGCTGCAAATGCATTGTTGTAAAGATATGTTAGCAATACAATTTTTCCCGAAGCAGTGTCGGTCTCAGACCGGTCGTTTCTGACTGTTAACTGTAGTAACAATTTTGATATTTTATCTTTACTCTGAAAGTTAGGACGCCTTCAAATTAGACGTTTATAGAAAACTGCGGTCACAGTCGCGCTACTGTAGCATAAATTTGAGGAGCAGAGACTGTCGGACCTGGACGTGAAACGTGATGCTGTCAAGGTTAAAACACCTGCAGCCATCTTTTATTACTTTGTTGACGATGTCCTTACATGTCGCCACTGTTTGCGAACATTTACCAATACGAGTGGCTACTATAACCATTTAAGGGCACATGAAATAGCAAACAACCGTAGCTCTAATTCTAAACAATACCAGTCGCCGAAACCGGCTGGGACATACACACACACACTGGCATCTAATTTGAAAGCGCCCTTAATCTAACCACACCACGGACGCTCCATACAACGGTCGATAGTTAGTTACCTACTACTACTACTACTACTACTATTACTGCATATAGCGAGGCGCTATCTGCACACGTGCAAATGTGTGCGTGAAATGGCAGGGTTACCCATCACTATCTCGTACTATTACGTTACGTGATCAGAGCAACATAGCGAAAATTCTAACGAGAAACTGGTAGCTATAATTCTATTAATAGAATCCTAATAATTACACATGTTCATTAGGTATTTATATCGATATAATATTATATTTTTAATTCATTCAATAACTAGTGCAATATTGAAGATTTAATTAAAAAATATAATTAAAAACATTTCAAATGTTATATTTTGGACAGGTACTTTTAAATAACCAACGCGTTTGAAATTGCGTGTCTAAGTTTATCACTACCTAGTTAATAATTACGTTATATTCACTACGTAATATTTACCGGCAATACAAATTGAAAATCCGAGATGCCTTGTCAACAAGCTCACGAAGTTATGGAGTATCATTATATTGATATAATAAATCTGAATTATGTATTACTCTGCACTAAATAAACGAAGAAAACAATAACTGAATGAGTGTCTAAGCTTTTTTACTTGTTTTATTTTAATCTCTCGGGAAACGAAAGAAACTCCTCTCTTTATCCTGTTTAGATGACGATAAACAGCCGTACATAGCACAATTCACAACCATTATAAATAATAACGTAAAATGATGTTTTATATTAACGTACAACTTTAGTAATGAATAAATGAAAACTATAATCAAATAATCAAAGCCGTCTTAGCGCGAAAACGGTTCGCCGACAGCCTTATTGCCGTTGAGTCAATGTGACCGTCAATGTACTGGGTGTGGTGCAGTATATAAAGCTAGGAAGGGGCGGAGAGAGAACGTTACTTTTTTGTGCTCTGATCTAACTGTCAACTATCCTCTTACAGTCATATAAAATATTGTAAATTGTAGGGCGCTTCTTATTGTCACAAATTTTGACCAATAATATCGCACGACAAAACTAGACTAGACGAAAATCTCGCTTTTTCAAGTTTCCCGCCATGCTTCGCACGTGGAAAAGTTAATACATCTAATACACAAAGACCTGTGCCAGTTATCTTCTTAGTTTACGCTAGATGACACTAATGTCAATGCGTCCTTGGATAAAATACGCGTGAGTTACGGATAGTGCCTCAGCAACCTCAGATAAAGATGTTTGTATGACCTAGATTAGTTAGAGTTCGCACTTTATATATTAAATTGTATAATTGCAACTTACATTTATATTATACTTTAATTAGTTTGTAGGATTCATCCTAGTAATAATCAAGGACATCAGACTACAATAAACCAGCTTCCCTAAGATTGCCTATAACTATCCTTAAATCGCGCTGAGTAACCGCTATCGCTAAGCTTCGTTGGTGTCTGTCAATCATGTTGGTGTAGTTCCTGCGCAAGAGTGTCACTATAGTCAAAAAACTTACTAATGTCAGAAGAAGCAAACGGTAAACCGAATACATAAATGGAATAGTGATTCTAAACAGGATTTTTTTAAACTTTCAATATTTATTCTAGGAACATTTATTAGAGGATGGAAAATATTATTATAACTAATTTTCAAAAACTTTGATTGCAAGGAAAGTGTTTTTTTATTGATACGTGTGATATACATATTATAACTCGTTTCTATTCTACATGAAAGGTAAACAAACTGGTCATTGACCCGATCATACACAGTTTATTGATGGCAAATTTTACTGTCAATTACGAATGAATTAATTGATTGAATGACTCTTGTTTAATTGAATTATTTGGAATATACGGAGACGTACACACAGGTCAGTTGTTAGCGCTGTACTATTTCAGCTTTCTAATTTGTGATATCAGCGCAAACAAGAGTTGATATATAAAAGTGATATAAGGCCCATTTGCTTGATGAATTGCCAGGGATGGATGACCCTTGTTTCGTCTCTTTCTGTCGTTATTTCTGTTTATATACTCGATAGCTGCTGATTACTAAAACAGAATTTCGATACTGACTGGTGGTATTTTAATACACAGGATTAAAAGATTATTATTTTGTATTATGTAGGCAGCAAACAAGCATACGGCCCGCCTGATGGAAAGCGGTTACCGTCGCCTATGAACACCTGCAACACTAGTGGCGTCACAATCGCGTTGCAAACCCTTTAGGACCCTTCTCAAACCCCTTTTGTCGGAATCCATGCTGTATTCTTGCGGGAAAACTCCGACAACCTAATTACGTACGTGAGAAGAACCTCCTCTGAAACTGTACAGTACGAGATCGACTCGGTTCCAGCGTGTGAAAATGGACTCCCTACCGGTGGCGAGCGGTATCAATCAGGTCAAACAGTTGTTCAGAACGTTGGCCATTGTACAAGCGATAGAACAGGCATAGGGAGGCAAAGTCTCTCCTCCAAGACAGTGGTTCAATATCGTCTGTAAGCACAGGATAGTCAACAATTCTCATAGCACGTCTTTGAACCGCGTCAAAGGGCCCAAGCTGGTATCCAGAAGCTCCCGCCCAAAGATGGCTGCAGAATTCCATGTGGGGACGGACTTGTGACTTATAAAGTAGCAGTCTCTGCTCCGAAGTGAAATACCGCTTAGCCCTGTTGACTACGGAATCGAACATCACAAGAGATGTCGACACCAAGGATCCCAATACTGTCCGAGATATTTAATGGCTTGTTCTGTAACTGAAGGTCTGCAGCAAATGGAGTCTTTTTAACGGTGAACGCGCAAACCTGTGTCTTGGTGGGGTTAAATTGGACTAAGTTTAATCGTCCCCTATCAGAAACCCTCTTCAGGGTTTTTTCTGTTTGTGACACTAGTTGTTTACGGCTCTCCTCTACAAAAAACCAAGGGGACTTAGCATTGCCAGTGTAATAGGTGTCCAACGTGCTGTCATCCACGTAATAGTGAATGCCGTCAGTAGACAGCATATCATTGATGTGCAGCAAAAACAGCGTTGGGGACAGCACAGAACCTTGCGGGACGCCAGCGATAATGTCCAAACCGTCAGAGCAACTACCGTCGACGACGGCTCTTATGCTTCTGCTGGACAGAAAGCTATAAACCCATTTGCATAACCCCTCAGGTAGCCCGTATGATGGTAACTTCGAAAGAAGACTTTGGTGCCAGGCCCGGTCAAACGCCTTCGCCGTATCTAGGCTGTCAGCCAAAGCCTCACCTTGACTCTCATTGGCAGATGCCCATCGGTGAGTGAGATACACTAAAATTATAATCTTAATTAAATTTACTGAATGTCAGTACATTGCACCACCATGATATTCAATTATTTATTAGAATATTAGAATTTTTCTAAATGTTCGATCGTAGTTTAGTAATTATAATAAATTATAATCTGCGCGTGTTGTAGTGCATTCTGCACATTGGCCGTCGTCATGAACATAAGTGGGAGAACGTGAAACGTGAAGTTTACTGTTTAAAAGTTAAAATCAGTTAAAGACAATAAATTATGTAAGTTAAAGGCTATTCGTCCTCTCGTTTGATGATAGTTATATTGTTACGAGCACACTACAACTAAATAATTAATATTTTTTTACGTTAAGTAACGACATACACGCTGTGACTACAAATCCTCCTTGAAATCCTTACACTTTAGATAGTTTGACTGTGATTGAGACTTTCCATTTACTAATATATATTTTAATTGAAGTAACCGAATTATTTTTTTCGTATCTATGCAGCCATTGACTATTCAAATTTCTACTCTTCGTCGCCTTACTTTCTAAAACTCGTATCTTAAAGCACAAAGTTACTGAAATACAAAAAATGGATTGTATATTATAAATTTTGCAGACCGATTTCATATCACATTTTCTGCATATTCACACACTGGCTTTTATCTAAACTTAAAGTATTAGAACATCCTTGATTAGTAATTTGATATAAATAGAAAGTTATGCCATATCCTAAGTAATCACTCTTTATAAGATACGAGTTTGAGAAAGTACGGCGTCGATTTGTCAAATAATCCCACTTTTGGAATAAAATTTTTCAAATATGATTTCAAAATGTTATTCGAATGAATATTGATGGAACAAGTTACAAGATGTCAAGTTGAAACCCTGAAAATACACTTGAAAGTGTCAGTTGACAGTAACTTAGACTACTTACTACTTAGACAGTAAAGTAGACTTGTAAGTTCTTATGTTTTCGTCATTGTAAAATACAAGAAATTAAACTATTTTTGCGGAATTAAAATTCTTAAGCAATCATTGGTTTGGTTAAAACGAAACGGACTTATTTACCTTTAATCTAAAATAGATTAAAAGAACTTATTTTAAGATATCAAACGCCGGGATGAAGAAGTCGTGCGCCTATCCACAACAGTTGCAGTGCCATTCAGAGCTTTAAATCGCAAATATCTTATGGGCACTGCCACTGCGCCCGTCATCTTGAGACATAAGTTGACAAGTCCCATGTACCGTAATTTCACCAGCACCTTTACCCTTCTAATCCGGAACACAGTAATGGTGACATTACTGCTTGGCGGCAGAAATAGATAAGGTGGCAGTACTTCCCTGGACGAACTCTTTCAAAAGGAGTGCTACTAAAACAAACTGTAGGTATGACGTGGTCCATTGCGGCGTCATTACTGTTAATTCGTGATAAAAGAGCTGTTATATATACATAGACAAATTTACAGAGAAAATATTTAATTGACAAGCATTGACTTCCAATAATATATGACGCCGGGTCCGCGCTAAAAAGTGTCCGAACTTATAGGGCGTTAAAATCGTATACAGAGCGTCATTCACGCTTTAGTCTTCGTTTGTTCGACTGACAGCGAAGCAAGCAAAATTAGACAGTACTGCGATGACATTACAATTTAAATTCAACGTTTTAGCTTTTTCATATTCCTTTACATGTCACTACGTTTAAATAGGTTGACTTAGGACATTTTTTTCGTGGGTTTTGTATTAGACCCGTCGTCCATTTATTTGTAAGTCAATGTTAACAAGGTTTACTTTGAAATCACACTTTCTATATAGATATTATTTAAATTAGTAATCCCCCTTTCACACGGCATTGTACTGCACGTTGTTTTGCAGTATAAATCTTACAGAATAAACAGTGGCGCATACATTAGATATATTTAGAACCGTCAACACGGTTTCTCCTGCAAAAAAACGCACACAGCTACGTCTATCGAATACGCAACGGACTTGTCATGCAAATCGAATGATTTTTAATGCCAAGTTCACGTTTCTATCACTTACGTTTTTCGCTTGCTTGCGTGACTCGCTTCGCGCATACGCAAAGGTCTGTCGCGTACGCGCAGATAGGACTGTTCACGAGTTGCTCGTTTGCGCCGGTCGCTTGCGGCCAATCACAGAGCAGCAGCCGGGTCGAATGCCAACAACCCAAACAAAGGCAAGACGCCTCGCATGCGCGCAAGTCTCTCCGCAAAGCGGAAGGCAGATTTCTACACCGTATACCGTACCCAACGCAAGCAAGCGAAAAACGCAGGTCAAAGTCTCGTCAACCTGGCGTAACGTATTCGGTGTGCAGTAGCGCATAGTATTAATGCATTTCTTTCAAACGGCGCGAAGTCATACATTTTTTATCGAATAATCAATCTTTTGAAGTATCTTTTGGAAGGAGGGCAGGCATAATTTTATTAATACAAAATGACCAGTGAATCTTCTGTGGACAACGATTTATTCCGTTCATTCCGCCGACAAAACTATGTAATTGTATAAACCCAATACCTTTTGTTCCTCCGGCGACAAAGCCGTTGGCGTTTTCTATGCCAATATATAAGTGCAACAAAGCGTTAATCCATCACAGACGCATGAAACTATACAGTGTGAACACCCCGCTGTCTATCCGTTTATAATCGAATACGGTAAAAAACGTGCAGAACAATGCCATTTAAACCGAGGCTAAATTTAATTCTACTGTTATTTTCGTATATTTCAAAACAAGCATTGCGTGTGAACTCATTATCACACGGCACACACATATAGAACTCACCTATAGAATGTGCAATAAGACTGTAAGTAGAATAGATGCTGTATTTAACTTCATCCCAGTTAAATCGGTATCTAGCGAAGATGTACATGATGCTGAGCTCTCCTAGAAGTAAAATAAATTTCCATTTAACAGAATTTAAAAGACACAATTTATAACCTCAGTACAGATTACAAAAAAACCGACCTCAAAACAATACCTTCCACGTAAGTTGTGGTAAGTCAAAATATATTTTTTTTTGTTTTTTTTTTATTTAGATTTATACTTTTGTAGATGTATTATAGTTTCCACGTTTTGAAAGTAAACATAACACTAAGCGATTTCTTTTCTTTTCAATGTGAAACCTATAATATGCATAAAAAAGTATTTATTTGACTTAAAAAGCAAAATATGGTATTTTGACAGACAACAACTTATGGGGGAGCAGTGACTTACAATTATATGGACGTCGGGTCCGCGCTAAAAAGTGTCCGCACATGTAAGGCGCTAAAATCGTATACAGAGCGCGACACTCCGCTTTAGTCTTCATTTGTACGACTGACAGCGCGATACTGCGATGACATTACAATTTAAATTTCGAATAGGTTGACTTGGGACATTTTTTTCGTGGTTTTTGTATTAGACCCGTCGTCCATTTATTTGTAAGTCAATGCCAATACCATAACAAAATATTGACACATAATATGTCAAAGTCATTCTTGTTGTAATTTATTTAGCCAATTAGAATTATGATTTTGAATATTAGGGGTTAAAGTATGAAATTGCCGTTTTATTGCAATAGGTTCTTTGAATTTTCATAGAATCTTCATGGTTTGAGGTTTTCGAATGAAACTTTTTTCAAATGGTTTCTGTGATTTTTTTTTTTTAAATTTGAAACATTTGAATATCGACTTTCAATTGTTTTTGTTATTCAATTTAGACAAGAAAGATGGATACTGCGAAAATTCGAGTGATTTTTGAATACGAGTTCCGACGCGGAACTAACGCGGCAGAAACAGCCCGCAATATCAATGCTACGTTTGGAGAGGGGTCTACTAATGAACGCACCGTACGATTTTGGTTTAAACGCTTTCGTGATGGAAATTTCGACTTAAAGAA
>NW_020654748.1:20745161-20805772 GCF_003589595.1 Hyposmocoma kahamanoa
CCTGCATCCTGTAAGTTTCATTTCCTATGTGTAACAATCGCGAAAACCTAAGAACTCGATATATACTTAGTTTGTAACGTGTTAACTTACAACCTGCGTTTTAAATGTGTTGAAGATGTCATTACTACATCGGTTTGACATTTCCATGCTCTTAATAAATCGAATACTCTCATTATGACGTTCATTGTATTTTTATTTACATTAATTCCTTTTCAGGAGCTGCCGCGAACCTGTCGAGGCTGGATGTGTTCTTTCTTCGACGCTCGACACGTGCGGGAGACGCTTACAGTGGCTTTCAGGTCTGGACCTCGGCGGCGGAGACTTAGAGTGTCACTGCTGATCGTTGTCGTTTGTGTAATTTTTGGACCTTTATATGGTAAGATCAAATTATATAATATTTGCTTTAAATGCGAAGGAAAAACATCGTGAGGAAAATTGCTGGTCTGACAGTGAATATGCTTTAGGCCAATTTTACTTAATGTTCATTCATTAGGCGTCAACGCAATCTTTCACTGTCTGTTTTGTAATTTCTTTGTTTTATATTTGTACAGGGGAAATGAACGTTTTATATCTCTTCATGCGGTTTCGCTTCAACTGGGACGAGGTCCAGTTCAGCATGTTTTGCACTTACAGCATCATCACCAACTTAATAGGTATGTACAATTAGCTGGTGTGTTATTTATTCAATTGGAATGTGTGCTTTAGCACTTTAGTATTAATAAATATGTAAAAATATATATATAAAAAATATACCGACAAAACACTAAATGTTTTTATCGAGTTCTTAGGTTTTCGCGATTGTTACACATAGGAAATGAACCATGTCACTTTTGACCATGGGATTTGTAAAGGGCCCGAACCGTTTGTTTGTTTGAAAAAAAAATTTAAACATGAAACCTTATTATACACATAAAAATTATATATTTATAATTCAATAAAAAGTAATAAATGCTATTTTTTAGCTTACAACAACGTGGGAGGTATATAGATATGTATATATTTAAGTTCCCGATAATCATATATACTAAGTAAGAGTTTTAAGACTTCAGAAACCGAAGGACATACCGAAAGAGTGTGTGGAATATACCGAGAAAAAAGGTCGAAATGGTTCCTGTTATATAAGAGTGTGTTATATTACAGGAACCATTTCGACCTTTTTTCTCGGAAGTAATTTTCTTTGTCTAATAAGACGTACCCAACTGCTTAGAATCCCAAGTTTGGTAATTTACAAGATATTAAACTTAGAAACAATAGTCACTTCTATTTGATTTAGGAACTTAAACATTGTACATCAGAAACAATCAGAAAACATTATAATATTGGTAGTATCATTGTTTGTTTCAGGCACATTGTTCTCTATCAGTATCTTTAGCGACTTAATGAAGCTGGATGACACAATAGTCGGCATCATTTCCTGCACCAGCAAGATATTAGCTTCCTTCATCTTTGCTTTTGCCAGGACTACAACTGCCATTTATTTTGGTATGTACATGATCATTTGTATAGATATCGACATTTGGCGAAATCACGTACCTCATTTTTTTACTTTTCCGTTACACCTTTCTGTCTTCATTACTCACCCTACTCCATTACATTCTTAAGTCCTCTTTTTCATCTTTTTCCCTTTTTCTTTCGTAGGAAGTTATTGTATTCTTTCTATTCCTTACATTTTCTTATTTCATAGTCCTTTTTTCTGGTTATCAGTGTCGTTATACGACAACTAACCGATACTTTTGATGACTTATTCTAGTTATATAGCATTAAATAATTATATAGCAATAATGACTTGGTTAGGAAAATGGTTGTCGAGGAGGTAGGAGGTGCTGTGTTCTGTTCTCATAGGGCGATAGCACTACTGAGTCACTTTGGAATCAAGTGCAGTCTAGTTTTTCTAATTATTAATTGCACGATATGTTTCAAAAGATAAACAAAATTCTTCGAAGACATCTGATGACCTCAATTCGCATTGGACCATCCTGTGGATTGGTCAAGAGCATGTTAAGCAATTTTATGCCGCTTAGTCATTGACTTACAATAATATATGACGTCGGGTCCGCGCTAAAAAGTGTCTGAACTTACAGGGCGTTAAAATCGTATATAGAGCGTCCTTCACGCTTTAGTCTTCGTTTGTTCGACTGACAGCGAAGCAAGCAAAATTAGACAGTACTGCGATGACATTACAATTTAAATTCAACGTTTTAGTTTTTTCATATTCCTTTACATGTCACTGCGTTTAAATAGGTTGACTTGGGACATTTTTTCGTGGTTTTTGTATTAGACCCGTCGTCCATTTATTTGTAAGTCAATGCGCTTAGTACAAAAACGGGTTAAAGTACAAAGTGGCAAGTATCAAACTTGACTGTATATGAGGCGATGACAGATGAGTTGAGTGAATAATGAACTTTAACACCTCACAACTCATGCCGTTATCTTTCTATATTTGAAATTAATAATGAATAGTTGCAACGTTTTTCCGTTCTTTCAAATTTAAGTTTTATTTAAAAGTGCAATGTTTTTCTGTTGGAGGATGATTGTGTTTAATTACCTCGTTTAATCCCTTTCAGGACCTCTAGTGGAGATCTTCAACGGAACATCGTTCATCGCCATGAGATCTATTGCTTCTAAGCTTGTTAATAGCGAGGAGTTGGGTGAGGCCATTGATTAAGCTCAATAAGCTCATTGATTAAGGTTTTTATCGATTCGATTATGAAATTACGATTTACTTTAGTTAATTTGTAATTGTAGCAGAAAATTGTCATAGAATACAACTTGTAGAATATACCTCGGCTGTTCTCCTGTACAATCGAGAGTGTACAAAAATGATTTCTTATCGAGTCAACAATCAGGTTGTGGCTCACACTGGTGGCGCCATATGTCTGAACTATTCTGAGCACACTTATAAGTAATGCAAGTATAGTATTATATTATGTCTGAAAGTAATAATAAGTGAATAAAAATAAATTTCATCTTTATTATGAATAAAATCAGAACAGGCGGAGAAAATTTGACACAGACCCGACGTCGACAAGCGCCTGATGGCGACTGACCTGACAAAGGGCGGTTTGTTAAATCAGTGGGCAATTTGCAAATTTTTGGCTAAATGTGAATTTAATAACTAAGAATATGAATAACGCACACACTTAACACAGCCCCGCACTAGGGAAACCCTGTGTCGCGGGTGCCATGGACACATACATAGACAACCACAAATTACACCCAAACTCACGAGAGAAATAAATGTAGGCCATACAAATATTTCTTCCGGCCCGGGAATCGAACCTGGGACCTCTGCATGGTAGTCCTGCGTTGTAATCATTCGGCCACGGAGGCAGTTAAACTAATATGGATTCAGTAGAAAACCAAAATTTTGCAAGTCCTCTGTAGAACTTAAAGAGAAATATATAAATTTGTACATAATTTTTATATCTCCATATAAAAATGTACAAGTTAGATATTTTGTTCTTAAATAATCGTTTCAGACTTTTATTATAGTCTGTTTTGAGGATTTTATATGACCGGATAAAGTATTTTTTTTATAACATCAAGTGACGGGACGAACAAGTCGTGCGCCTGGTGGTAAGCGACACGCCTGTCCATAACAGTTACAGTGCCACTCAGATCTTTAAATTGCAAAGATCTGAGGGGCACTACCACTGCTCCCGTCACCTTGAGACATAAGTTGACAAGTCCCATGTGCCTGTCATTTCACCAGCACCCTTACCCTTCAAACCGGAACGCAGTAATGTTGTCATTACTGCTTGGCGGCAGGCATAGGTAAGGTGGTAGTACTATCCTGGACGTACTCTTTCACAAGGAGCTCTCCTGCTACTAAACTACATTGGCAAATGTACGCAACTTTTCGTTCTCTCACTTGGCTACTATACCTCAGATTATTTAATAGTTACTACACGACGTAGACTAAACGATGTTTATGTTTTGTACATGCACGGGTTACTGACCTGGGAGAGTATACAGTTCAACAGCCATTTAATCATTCTATGTGTATATTTTGGGTAAATATATTTTTGTATCACGATTTCACCAACTTAAATCCTAGAAATTGCTAGCGTGGAAATCCCCAATTTTACGACGCCGTAAAGGCGGTGTTACTTCCTTATCAAAACCTAGCAATATACCGAAAGGAGACAATCTACCTTTGTAAACACGTGGCATCCAGAAGCTTCGAGTCAGCACATATGGTTGCGGCACTGCCCGCCCCGGTGGAAACGTCACTGTAGGTAAACTCGGCGTTGTACTGCAACGTCTTTGGATAACATAGTCAGACGTTTTGTTTGGAGAACCTCAGTGTTGCGGTGCTACTTCGTCAGTTAAAATAGTTAGGCTCAACTCACACTGGCGTAGAGTCGAAGCGTCGCGACGCGTTATGTTTTTCGCCTAGAGCATATTCCTCTCTATTTTCGCATTATTAAGACACAATGTTGTGATGAGATGATAAGATACAGTGATCCGGGCGCATTAGTGCGCGATTGTCGACGACGCGCATCGCCAGGCGTTGTAGTTGAAAAACAGGACGCGACGCGAAGCTTCGACTCTGCGCCAGTGTGAGATGAGCCTTGGGCGTTTTGTTTGGGGAACCTCAGCGTTGCGCTGCTACATCCTCGGAAAAAAAGTAAGACATTTAATAGGCAAAAAGAATGAGACCTTACAGAGAGGTTTATTGCTTATTAATTTATCTTTAAGGAAAACTCGCATTGTTTAACTATCATTATCTATTTTAACTAGAGTTTGTTTAACTAAGTGATCACAATAGCTATTAATAATTTACATACAAAAATATTATTTATGTCAATTATGTTTTAATTTGGAATGAGCAAATACGAAAGATAACATGTAGACGAAAACATGTTCTTATATTTATCTTTATGTCTAGATGCGTTTGTTTTCCATTATGCTACTTTTATATGTCAATATTCTTTTTTATAATACCAAGTGACAGGACGAACAATTGCGCCTGGTAGTAAGCGACAGGCCTGTCCATAACAACTGCAGTGCCACTCAGAGCTTTAAATAGTAAAGATCTTAGGGGCCTTGCCAATGCGTCTGTCACCCTGAGACATAAGTTGACAAATCCCATGTGCCTGTGTTTATTCGACCGCGTGCGTCTCACTGTCACGGTAAAATACGCTCTATTTGTTTAGCATTTGCGTTTTAACTTAAATCAGCGTGTCAGGCACGCGGACGAGTCTGGCTTGAATTTGATCCACGCGGCGGCCGGTATATTTTGAGTTTAATGCATAATTAATAAAACTTCTCATAGAGATTTATCTAACTCTACCCTTCCTCTAAATTATACTAGAGTTGCCATTTTACAATTATCATTGTTACTATTACAGGAACGATAGTAATCCAAATTAATATTATACATGCAAAAGTAACTCTGTCCGTCTATTACGTTATCACGCCTTAACTGCTGAACCAAATTTGTTGAATTTTGGTACAGACATAGATGGGACCTAGGAGAAGGACATAGGCTACTATTTGTTACAAAAATAAGGTGAAATAGGGGATGAAAGTTTGTATGAACAACCAATCATCCTCAAGTAAGGGGTCTGAAAATTAATTTCTATGCCTTTTGTAAGAAATAAATACTGTTTCAGCGTTTTGGACCAATCACCTAATTAATAAAATAGTGAATGATTTAATTTTTTTTCTTACTTGTACATATCCTCGCTGGAATGGCGAAAGTACAGTCAAAAGCACGTCAAGCTTGACACCTTGTACTTTGGATCGTTCTCATCATAAGCGGCATAGAGTTGGATTTAAACCTTAAGTGTCAAGCTTGACGTGTTCTTGACTCTGTACTAAAGCGCCACTTTTAGAGGTTAGTAATTTCTTCTATCCAGTGACGATATGTACCTACTCAATGAAAAGAGTTCTGTGTCCTGCGAGTAAGTACCGTAAGTAAGTTTCTCAACTCCTTGGAATTATCTAGTTGGGTCTTCTCACAAGCTGAGGCTGAAAGTTGATGCACTAAGACTTTGTAATGGCATACGTCTACAAATTACATACCGTCTCGTAATATATTGAATAGCAAAAAGAGAAGATGTTTTAATACCTCGTATTCTAATTCCGATCGATTTAACGTTCCAGCTTAAAAGAGTGCAGTTTCCCCTGAAAGCAGCATTTGCAATAAAGTTAAATAAAGCTCAAGATTTTGTGGGCTCCACACTCGTGAACATGCCACATAAAGTTGCCCATGGAAAACAATTTGTTTTTTTCTAAATGTACTCCTGCTGCTCTAAGGGTCGTATTCTGGAACTCTACTCAATGCTCAAGCCAGGACTTGAGTATGATTTAATGCACTGAAAATCATACTCAAGTCCTTGCCATTAGGGTTGTATTTCCAGTGCTTACAAAATCTAAATATTTTAGCAAAGAATGGAAAAACAAAAAACGTTGTTTACAAAAATGTACCAAATATTGTATTCTCTTTCGTTGAACTATTTTGATACGTATTTTATTTTATTTATTTTCATATTGATTTTCATGAAAATTAGTATTAGTATACGAGTCGGCTATTGAAAGTACTTATTCTAAGCAGACGAAGTCGCGTGCACCAGCTAGTCAATTATAAAGGGCGCCACCAATATTACTATTTAGAGTACAATGCCATCAAGTGGCTATTATGCCAATAAGTGATTATTATGTGACGGAATTGGTAGATGGAGCTGCTAATAGACTGGTTGTTTTGGAGGACATTTTGGACAAACAGCGTTGCCATCTTAGCAACAATTAATTAGGCAATCAAAAGCGACATTTCATTTTATTTATATTTCGTCACCCAATATTTGCGAATTTTTTGACAGCTATTTAATTAATCCTACAACATTTAATATGATTTTATGAATGAATGGAATGGAGTTACAATAATTATCCGAATAATTTATCTTAGCTGACTTTGTAAACATGCCACTCAATATGGTAGGTTTATTATTTCAGATGCATTGGTCTTTTGGCTGCACTATGATCATAAATATCTTGCCAATTAAATGAATCTTAGATAAATGCAGTTTTAAAAACATTTAAACCTTCTGTCTAGCGACATTTGTTTTAGTCTGGTTGACAACACTTACACATTATCTAAGCTAGGAATTGATTGATTACCTAATGGGCGAAGATTCTAACATTTATTAATACAACGGTCGAAAAACCTTCAGGCGCCACCGCCCATGATTTGACGATTGACGTATATCGCTTAATTTCTAATCTGGATTAATTTGATTGTCTATAGCCTTGAAAGTACTTTTTCCTGAATAATTATTTAGACCACGGCGCTAAGGGTGCGCGCAGATCTGGCGAATGCACTTGTTTGCCCAAGACTCGTGTGTTGCATAACTGTATTAAGCCGGATAGTGTGGACGCGTGAAACAGTCTTCACTCGCTAGAATGACTACCTGTAAGTCTAGCACGACAGGGTGGGACCAGCGCGAGAGTGACATAAAGCGCAAGATACTGTTATTCTCGCATAGATCAACATTCAAACAAACCCATTAGGTTTAAGAGTATCTAGATAATAAATTATTGTAATAAATAAAATAATAATAATAATAAATATATAAAAATCTCGCGCTTTATGTCACTCTCGCGCAAGTCGCGCTTGTTCGTACCATTGGTTATCGTCGGCTCACTGCGAACCGCACGCGTTCCGCTCGCGGCAAACCACGTACACACTATGATTTTTTTGTAACATAACATGCAACGGTTACGGTTGCAGTTTGCTAGTACCCGGCTTTACGTATGCGATTTGTTCGAGAGCCGTTCGCGCGCCGCTTGCCCGCTATTTATGCTTACTTGCTTTGCGTGAGATATGATAAGAGAAGTGCACTTAAGACGCTTTCCCGAGTTCATTTAATATCAGCATTCGTGCCCATTTTTCGTAATACATTACTCACGCCATCTAGCGAATCACCCAAGCGGCAGTAAGCGATCAATCATACGGGGGACGTGGGCGGAGCTTACTTCAAAAATTTTGATTTCTAATAACATCGAAAAGAGTCTTTTAACCCATAAGGTGGTTTACAAATCAAAAGATGGTGGTGGCGCGCAGCGCACTTGCATCATATTCGCTGCGCATTTGCAAGATTTGTACGCACCCTAACGTAGCAATAAAATTTTATTACTCTGATTGTCTTATGCTAAAGGAAAAGGTAATGACTCGTGAAAAAGGTGGGTATTACTTAGTTATTTTCTCGGACACGCGTGTGGGTAGATAATTATTTTATTTCAACACATTCTTGTTTTCCGATAACCGTGCGTGTTGTTGCAAAGACGTTATACCATTTTTAATTGCGAATATAAATAAACTGGGCTTAGTAGGTTTAAGGGTGGAAACACGAAACTGGGAATCGGCGCGATGCGAATTCGCAACGCAGACAATTGCGACGCGAACTGCTGGCATGCGATTAATGCGGCAAGGCATCGCACTGCCACGGTTCGGGTAACCATTCTATCCACGATCATCAACCGTCCTGAACGTATTTTTTAAACTAGGTAGTGACATGGATCGTACATAGTGTTGCACTGCTGTTATTGATAAGAAGGTATAGGAAAAAAACATAAGAAAATTAACATCGTACGAATGCGCGATGCGGAGCAATTCACAAATTCTTGCGATGCCTCGTGCGAGCTCGGAGATTTCCTTTTGATTGAGATTGAGTTATGTGTTTCGACCCTTAGAAAGATGAAAAATCGAATCCGTGCGGTGGTAACCTATCACAAACTTGAAATAACGTTTGTTCGAATTTTCATTACCCCGAAACCCGAATTATAACGAAACCGTTGGTCAAATTGCCCCCGGATTAACAAAAAAAAATAATTATTTATTAATTAAATTTAAATATTAAATAATTATTTATTTCTGGAAAATGTCATTTCGGTATTTTGATAAGTAACCTCGTGCATTAGGTACTTGTTGTGTGGTAAGTTTGTAGTGACTGTTGAGAATTTCTAAAATAAATCGTTTTTGCACCTGGTTCATCGTCATTTCACATCGACACATCGTATCCAGGGTTATTTTGTAGAATACTAATAACCTTATAGGACTACATTAGTGACATCATAAACAATATAAATTTGGTTCTATGACTTTGTAGTAAGTTATTTAGCAACGCCTTTTGCGTGCTGTCATTCATAATCTCAGTACAGAGTACTAAAAAAACCGACCTCAAAAGTCTTTAATCCCCTAGTTAGCTACTCTTAGAGGTGGCATATTGTCTTCAAATTTAAATGGGACTACTACTGAGGTACCCTCTTTCCAACAAAAAAAGAATCATCAAAATCGGTTCAGGAATTATTCGCATCACAAAGGTTATCGCGTAACATACATATAAAAAAAACAGTCGAACCTCAGAACCTCCTCCTTTTTTTGAAGTCGATTAATAAAATTCAAAGAAAGCACCCTAGATGCTATTGCTGTTCTCGTTTAAAACGATCCATTTAAAAATATTTTTTTCACCTCACTAGCTCGGTAAAGCTTTGTTTCTCATTAGAAATCTGCGCGCAAAAGTGATTTTTCCAGGCTAGCGTAGCCACAGAACGAACCAGCGGATCTCACGAATTTTTCTATGTGCCTGGGTCGTATCTTTGTATTTGGTTTTTTCAACGACTTTTTAGTCATAGCGCTTTCTATGAGAAATCTATGAAAGTTTTATCACCCAGTTAGATATCTTTACGGTTATCAGCCCTGGCGAGAGATGTCGCTATTCATTGTATTTTAAATTTTTATCGAATTGATATTCAATTAATTTTTGACAAAAAAGTCGTTGAAAAAACCAAATACAAATATACGACGCAAGCATATAGAAAAATTCGTGAGATCCGCTGGTTCGTTCTGTGGCTTAGTTGGTATAGCGTCTGGCAAGGTAAGCTAGAAGACGTCGGTTCGAATCCGGCCGGACCGAAGGAATTTTTTCTGAGTGTTCGATCTTTGTATTCATAATTATAACAAACTAGTGGAATGATTTCCCAAAAAATAATTGAATATCAATTCAATAAAAATTTAAAACGTTTTTAAAACTTCCAACTTGACGATGGACTGTGGTGCGCATGACTTTTTCTATCCATAAAAAATAAACATAATGACACGTTCAAATACGCGATTGGACGTATCATTATTTATGTAATATAAATGAGTTGGTATATTTTATTCCTATTATTGTTGACATTAAATTGACAACGATAACTAATTTTGTTAATTAAATTATTTTAATTCATCGAAGAACTAAAATAATTTCAATAATCATACAAATTATAAGTACAAACAAGAATAAAAATTGATGAGGTGCAAATTCAGAACGCATCCGAAGATAAACTTTTTCGTTTGATTAAAAAAACGTTCCGAAACGCGATTCGTCTTAAGTATGATTTATTCTGACAATTTATAATGACATTAAATTGACAATGATAACATTAATTTTTAACCGACTTCAAAAAAGGAAGAGGTTCTCAATTCGACTGTATGTTCTTTTTTTTTGTATGTATGTTACGCGATAACTCCGGTATTTGTTAACCGATTTTCATGATGCTTTTTTATTGGAAAGGGGGTACTTCCATAATGGTTCCATCTCATTTTGAAGAAAATCATCCACCTCGAAGGGTGGCTGCTCACGCATGAAGATTCATTTTAATAAATAGCGCCTAACTTTAATTTAGGAGCAATTACTTTAATGGTTGATTTTGCTATTTCTCCAATTCAAGGCGTTTTTCTCTCAATATACTTCGAGTAGTGAGAACCGATTTTTATTATCTCCAGTGTCAAGTCCTGTATAGTGGCCAACTACTAACTTGGCAAATAGACGTTATTCTACGTACTTTTGAGGTCGGTTTTTTTAGTACTTTGTACTGAGATTATGTTTAATTGGATTATTTTGATTTGTCGAAGAACTAAAATAATTTCGTTAATAAAATTATAAATACAAAGAAGAAGAAGAAGAAAACGTATGTGGTGTAAATTCAGAACGTACCTACCCAAAGTTAAACGTATTTTTTTCAAATTTTCTTTTATTCATTTCAGTACTTTGAATTGGATTTTACTCTAATAAATTGAAAAGAAACAATACATGAGCGAGACTGAGTTTTGCGGTGATGAAAAACTCATTCGTTATAGTTCAACTGTTTTTCTTTCATCTACCATTTTCCTCGCTATAGTGAGGTGAAAAGTTGTGTGTTTTGCTCGGCAGCAAAGTTGTTTTGCGTCTCGTGCCTTGAAATCCTCTCTAAGCTCAGGATTCTATTTTTGAATCACTTGCTTTGATCGTGGTTCAATTTTAGACTCCTTTGCTTGGCTCAGGTTTTAATACAAGCACTTGCGTCAAACAACAAATTTGCAGCATGTCATAACAAATAACTATTATTTTTGTACGAGAGTAAAATCTGACAAATTATCAAAAGTCATGGTACAAAGATTGTTCTTTATGATGTTGGTAGTATAGCCCAAGGTTAATAGTATTTTACAAACAATGTATAAGTAACGTTACTTACCTTTTGAGAATAAACGCTCCCCTAAAATGACAACTAAGTGGACATTTTGTTTCAGGCAAAGTCAACTCTCTATTCGGTCTTGCAGAAGCCATGATGCCATTGGTGTACGGGCCGTTGTACGCCAGAGTGTATATGGCGACGCTCAATATTCTGCCTGGAGCTGTATTTTTACTTGGAGCAGCCATGACATTCCCTGCTGTCGCTATATTCGGGTATGATACAAGTCCCTTTTTGGTTTCATTTTTAACCGACTTTAAAAAAGGAGGTTCTCAATTCGTCCTGCATTTCGTTTTCTTTTTTTGTATGTATGTTTAGCGATTTTTGAACCGATTTTGATGATTCTTTTTATGTTGGAAAGAGTTTCAATAAAACTTGGCAAATAGATGTGATTCCACGATTTTTTGAGTTTGATTTTTTTAGTGCCTACTCTATATTGGGATTACCTATGTACTTTCATCATGCACGGCACAAAGCAAATTAGGAAACGAGCAACAATCATCATTATGTGTAAAATATATCAGTCCCGCCGTGTATGTTTAGAATAGAATAGAATAGAATAGAAAATCATTTATTCGACGAAGGCAAATACATAAAAAGTAAACAGTTAAAAAAAACATGAAACAAAAAAATAAAAATATAAAAAAGAAACAGAGTAAAATCAGGATTGACAAAAAACAATAAACGTTGTATGCTACTATGCATACCCCGTCGAATAGGTCACCACCTCAGCATGTTTAAAAGCGTTTTACATTAACCTGGCTGATACGTCAATGGCGCCTTAAAGCGTTTGACATTTTAAAGCGCCCTTTAATTTTCAATTGAAAACATTGACTTACAAATAAATGGATGACGGGTCTAATACAAAAACCACGAAAAAAATGTCCCAAGTCGGTTGACTTAAAAATAGGTTTATTTAAACGTTGTGACATGTAAAGGAATATGAAAAAGCCAAAACGTTGAATTTAAATTGTAATGTCATCGCAGTACTGTCTAATTTTGCTTGCTTCGCTGTCAGTCGAACAAACGAAGACTAAAGCGTGAATGACGCTCTGTATACGATTTTAACGTCCTATAAGTTTTTAGCGCGGACCCGACGTCCATATAATTGTAAGTTAATGATTGAAAAGTATAAATATACACATCCCTGAGAAGAACGAGCAAGAAATTGAAACTTTGAATCAAATTTGTGTGGTTTCTAGAGCCATGACGTCTTTCCATGCACCTTTATCTAACACGTAGTCTTCAATTTTGTTATACGACTTTTCAATCAAAATATTTTTAATGTAGTTTTTAAACTTAGGTAATGATAATCTTAATATATGCTCCGGAATCTTATTGTAAAAACGTATACAGTTCCCCATAAAAGAGTCGTTTACCTTGGTTAAACGAAATCGTGATACCATGAGTTTGGACTTAGCTGTAAGGTTAATATTATGGATATCTTCTTTCTTATTAAAATTATGAATATTTTTATGGCCATATAAAATATTTGAGTCAATGTACTGTGATGCCACAGTCGTGATCCCGGTCTCCTTAAACTTTTCTCTGAGACAAACCGTAGAACCTAAACGGTACTGTATAAAGAATATAAATAATATATATAATAATAAGATAAACGGTAGGGAAATAAATTAATAAATATTAAGATTTTCCTTGTGTTATTTATACATATATTCTAGTTAAGTATGGATTCATAGATGCATTTTATTGTCTTCTTTGATTTTGGAGAATTGAATTAATATAAGGTGGACATTCATACCATGTCACATCACTATATAGGTAGGCTTGGCTTCTAGGGAATGAAACTTTTGTCAGTGGTCTGTTAGAGGAGTAATGTCACGTAAAAAATAAATATCTTTGAATAAAAATTTAAATACAGTGAATAGCGACATCTCTAGCCGGGGCTGGTAGCTGTAAAGGTATCTAACTGGGTGACGAAATACTTTCATAGATTTGTCATAGGTGGCGCTACGGTTAAAAAGTCGTCGAAAAACCAAATACACAGATACGACAAAAAGCACATAGATAAATTCGTGAGATCCGTTGGTTTGTTCCGTGGCTTAGTGGGTATAGCGTCTGCCACGGTATGCTAGAAGACATCGCTTCGAATCCGGCCGGATCGAAGGAATTTTTCTGAGTGTTCGATCTTTGTATTAATAATTATAAGAAACTCGCGGTCGTAAGGTTAAAACATAAAATAAAACAATATTTTCACTAGAGGACACGATCGAACCATGATCCAACCGACGCAGAAGCCTCGAATACATCTTCCATCGCCACAGCCAGTGTGCAACCGAATCGTTTGGTCGTTTTTCTTTCGAACGTACTCGAGCGAAATCGATAACATCGAACTCGATTGCTATCTAATATTGAAGTAGTAATATGCGTTTGAAATTCATCGATAATTTATATGCTTGTGCTAATAATATAGAAGTAATTTGTTCAATTACTATTGGATTTTATACATTTTTTCCGGTCGAAATTGGAAACTGTAAAGTCCCCTAAATGTTGGTTTGTTTGAAAAGCAAATACTCGTGATTTACAATAACAACATCAACCTATTTATACGTTCCACTGCTGGGCATGGATGTCCTCTCAGGCGAGGGTTTAGGCAACAGTCCGCCACGCTGGTCAAATGCGGGGTGGGGACTTTACACGTTTTTCGAGGGTTGTCTACCTTCTTCGAAGTACAGGTTTCATCACCGAAAAGCTAATTATCAATTTCAAATTAAATTTCACACATAAACATGAGACACGTAGGACGTGGATCAAGTGACACCAACAAAAATGTGAGTGTCAAAGTGCCACCTTGGGCGACGGCTACGGCGGGTAGTACGCAGAGTTTTTGTTTAGATTCAACTTACGCGAGGGTCACGAGCTGCGACGCCCTTAACGAATTCGCTTATTGCTACAAGCGTCAGTGTCGAGCGTCAATTACAAATATATGATTTTATTTATAAAAGGCCACAAAGTAGCGACGCAACATGTAGCGGAATTCGCTACGAGCGTCACGCGCGTTTTTTGCAAGCGACCAGTGCCTCTACCATGAGATTACTGGGACAGTTGTCGCTAGCGACGGCGTAAATTACTTAACAATTTTGTATGGCAAATCATATAGCACCGCTAGCGGTCATAAGAAGAAACAAAATTTTGTATACAAATGTTTTACGCGGTCACTGGCGAGAACTGAATTGAGAACACACAATTACGGATTTTTGATGGCACGGACGCGTTTCGTATTTGCTTTGTATTTTTTAATTTGTTTATGTATTCTTTCCCATTACCAATTTACAAGTGCAGTTTTACAATTTAGTCACTGTCAGGCCCTCTCGTTTTATCTTACGCGGAGTTTGCCTTGGCGAGGACGCCTTTATTCGTCTATCGCTGCTGCCCCGGTTGCGGTTGCGAGTGGGTGCGTGTCGAAAATCGGATCCTCTCTTATCAACTTGCGCTGGTGACCGTTGGGCTTTGCCTCCATATTGGATTGTGCGCATCTATTTCGCTTGCGCGTGTGGTGCATTTGGCGTCGCTGTTGTGACCTGTCGCCGCGCGAATGGATTTCTGCTGCCGGAGCGCCACTATCGTGCGACTTGCTGGGGGAAGTATAGCGGTGGGCTACTCCTTGGGTGAAATGAATTGAGTTGAGTATTTGAATTCTTTACCGGGTGTTGGATTTGAACCCAAGCCCGGCGGCGCGTGAATTCGCTGTGCGGGCCGTTCAACCACGGAGCTCGGAACTGCCCTGTAACACTCTACGAGTCAATTGACGTCCCACGTCTACGCTGCTACAATTTCGGATACTACGCTCTACCCGACGTCACTTGGCGTGACGTCTACGCTCGCAATTTTTACGATAAACTTAAACGATGCCCAGGTTACAACCCTCGCCACCAAATACTCCTATAAGTGACGGTAACCAATCAGCTGTGTTTGTCATCTCGAATGCGCGTAATAAAAATAAAATGGCCACTTCTACGACTAAACATTCAGAACGCGAGCAATTATCACCTATTCTGGTAGCGATTGAGGACATCCGCAGGGACATGAATGAGAAATTCAATACGCAGTAAGATAACTTCGATCAATTCAAGATTGCTTTGTGACAACTTCGTGCCGAAATAATAGAAATAAGCAACAAATTTACACTGTTGCGGAAGGAGTTTGATGAAAAATCAAACTCTGTTGAATTTCTCTCTGGATGTCAGGATGCAATCAATGCTGAATTTCGACAGAAACTTAAAAAGTTGGAGACCGTGAACTCTTTACAGATAACTGAGTCGGAGCTCACTTTGAAGGTAGTCCAGATGGAACAGCTTTCCAGAGACTGCAATATCGAGATACAATGTGTTCCGAAGAACAGGAGCGAGAACTTGCTCAGCGTAGTTGATAAACTTTTATGCACTGTGTCATGCGAGTTTCCTAATTCAAGCATCCGAGGTATACATCGTGTGGCTAAACTAAAGCCCAATTCTGATCGCCCCGGAGTATTGTTATGAAGATGGTAACACCACAGGCTCGTGATACTGTCCTAGCTGCAGTTATTAAATTTAATAAATCAAAAAAGCGTACGGAAGACAAACTGAATGCTCTCCACCTTGGTTTTGCTAGTAATAAACAACCTGTATACGTTTCCGAACATCTAACCATTGCAAACAAGAAATTACATGCCGCCACTAGAACTACTGCTAAGGAGAAGGGCCATGAATATATTTGGATCCGAAATGGTTGCATTTTCATTCGGAAGAATAATGAAAGCCCCTCCATGATTATCAAAAATGAAGATTTTTTGAAAACACTAACTTAAAATATTTATTCCGTTGTTTAATTATTATATTACTTTTAGCATGTTTATTAGATATATTACTTAGAATTCAATATTCATATATATTACCAAAATGTCAGAGGCCTCAGAACCAAAACAGAAAATTACATTTCACTGTACTATTAAATAATTATGATATTTTAGTGTTGACTGAGTCATGGCTTAATGACACAGTTTTTGGCAGGGAATATTTTGACGATAGGTATGATGTCTTTATACTAGGTATTATGTCTATATACTACACACAGCAGGAAAAAGGATGGTGGAGGCGTCATAGTGGCTGTTCTTAAAAAAACATAAAGCTTCGCGAAAGAGGGTGTGGGAATCTCACAATGAAGACTTAACTATAGGTCTCATTGAAGATTTTAAACAAAAATCTCACTATTTGTGCTGTCTATATATCTTCCTCTGCCATTGAACACTGGCTTGAAATCACTGCTTGACAACATCTCAGATGTCATTCACAATAATTTGCCCCGTGATACATCTACCCTGGTACTGGCAGATTTTAAACTTGGCGACATTTCACGGTTCTACGATCATGACGTTAATGGAATTTCTCTCTCGTCGTTACCATCAAGCTGCTCTGTTAATAACACTTTGATTGATTCATTGGTATACAATCACCTTTTTCAATGCAAATGGTATGCAACGTTGGTAATCGTATCTTGGACCTAATTTTGTCTAACATGCCTCAAAATGTTGTTGTAAGCGAGGCTGAACAGCCCCTGGTAAGTATTGATCCTTTTCATCCACCTTTGCTCATAAGATTGAGAATGTCATTGTCCAAAAATATTAACCTTAACGGTCGTCATATTTTTGGAATGTGACTACAACTCCGTGCGAAGCGAGCTCGCTCACGTAGATTGGTTTCAATTGTGTAGTACTGCATTTATCTATCTATCGATGAAACAGTTGATCTGTTTTATAACATACCTTTGCAAGTATTCCGGAAACACGCTCCTTCCAGCTATACCCGTGACAGTAAATACCCAGTGTGGTACTCAAGATAATTGATTAAGGCATTAAAAAAAAGCAAAATATCATAAAAAATTCAAAAAATATTGCAACTCTTTGGACCAAGTGACTTTCAGTATATTAAAAAAGAGATGTGACACTATGATTGAGGACTGTTACAAATTAAAAAAAAAAGTCTTGGATCACTTACAAGTAAATCCTAAATATTTGTGGAAGTTTTCTAAAGGTCGTAAATCCAATGAGTTCACCGTACCTCATGAGATGTTTCTGGATAATTCCTCTGTCACGGGTGGACAAAGCATATGTAACCTTTTTTCTAAACATTTCAAACATTGTAATTACAACTAACCAAACTTGAGCAAGTGCTGTTCTGTTTAGTTAAACAATATATATTTTTTGCCACTTCACTTAACTGTATTATTATGTTATATTCGTTCATTTATTAGATGAAAATGTTTATTGCAGACGTTATTGTTGATAAAAAATGTGGTCCAGTATTTGTATACTGTGATATTTTTTAGAATACAGTTTGATAATCGTCACAAACAATAACTACTGATTATTTATTAGATTAGAATTATAATTTCCGCACTTTTATGTTGATATCACTTTTTTAACAATTTTAAGTTTAAAATAACACGGAGCCGATCGGCTCTGGCGAATCTGATGCAAGTTTAGTGGCTGCGCCTGAATTTCGTTTGAATCGCGCCGTTATAAAAAAAGAAAATTTTATTTAAGTGTGTAGTTTTCAGTAGATTTTATATTAAAAAGTAAAGAATTATTTGAAAATATATTATCAACTGACGGAATATCACCAAATATCCTTACCAACTTACTTGACCGTATTTCGTAATTCAGTTCAAGTTTGTCGAATTACTTTTATTACCTATTGGAGCCGTGAAACAAGCGATAATTCGATACAAGCAATTTAAAGGCATCTATACAGCCGCTTGTGTTGAATCATTAAAAACGAGCGACTGTATCGATGCAAACGCGCTTTTGATGATGCATACGTACGTTTGAATCGATGCAGACAGGCGTGTGCATCACGACAAAATGGCGCAGCGTGTGTGTAAAGGTAGATTGCAACTGTATCACTACTGCATCGCGACTGAATTACTGCAGAAGCGCTGCTAAATGTTGCCGTGATGACGCTTTTAGGGTTGGGCTCCATTCATGAAGAGCCTATGCACAAGCCGTATTTTATACGCGCCGATGACGCGCGTTAACGCGGTTCAAACGCGATGCAGTCGCAGTGAGTGAACCTTTGCACACGTTCACAAATTTAGTGACACCGTAAACGCGCGTCATCTGCGCGTACACGCGCCGCAAACGCGCTGTAGATGCGCGTATGTAGCGCGCATTTTGATAAGAGATACCTTTAATTTTAGTTTCGTTTGTTAATTTCAGTAACTTTTTCAAATGAAGCAATAAAAAAAATGTAAAAGCATGCGCACTGCGTCTCTTTAAACATATACCAAAATAGATTTGAAAGAAATCATGTAGTAAGTAACTGTAAAATGATTACTATTCGGTTTTGGGAGTTTATTTTGCGTGTATCGCGCTAGACACAAAGTGTAAAAAGGATGGTTGTCTACAACATGAAATTGTGATTGTAAACTCCAGTGGAGTATATAAGTTTCTTGATTGCCACGCGTTGTTCGATACACACAAGCTTCGAACGCGCTTCTCGCGCGCGTCTGTTGCGCGTTTTACGCGCGTTTGTATTGATATAAACGCAACAATCTGCTTTTTAGCCTCATCGTAAACGCGCGTTCGTGAAACATGCAACGTCGGCGTGCTTAAAATACGCCATGTCCATAGGGTCTAAGATCCAGTGCTGATGCTGAAAATGAGAACTTACCTTTAGACTCCTAACGAGTAAATGTTTTTTAAACAGAAAAAGACAATTTTTAGTTGTAAATGCGCAGTTAGAAAAATATAAGACTGTCATTATTTCTTGAAATCGGTTGTCAAATTTCGAACAAAGACCATGTTATATTTTTCTTGGATAGTGATTAAGGGACACACAGTGACCATTGCGTCTTCCTATGTCCACCAGATCTTACTTATCAATATTGTTTTTTCCTCATATTGAAGATTGTGAATGCGACAATATCAGAGCAATAACAATAATATATTACAAAATCACTGAAATACGTTAAAGTTGATTGGTGTTAAAATGTTTACGCGTTTTGTATGGCGAACGGCTCGCGGTAGACAAGTGGACTAATGACTCTTATGAATCGTCAATGCGTCTAATGGTAGTTTTCCACTGGTGAGTCGTGACGAGACGAGGCGAGGTGAGAATAAAAATCTCGCCTGCCTGTTTCCACCTAAAATCTCGCGTGAGGTCGCGCGAGCTCGTGATGGCTATTAATATCAATCGCGAGATTGTGGAGCACAATCTCAATCGTGTTTCCATTGCAATTCGAGTCAAGTCAAATAACCATTTACGTCATAGGTAAAATTTTTACACTTGAAAACGTCACTTTTTAAGCTACTGTCCGTTCACTACGCTGACCTCCCTGAAAAGAACGAGCAAGAAACTTTAGGGATTGCTCTGTTCATATAAACTTAAATGCTATGGAATACACTTTGAATCATAATTGTATGGAATCTAGATTTGTTTACCTTAGTTAAACGAAATCGCGATACCATGAGTTTGAACTTAGTTCTAAGGTTAATATTATGGATATCTTCTTTCTTAATGAAATTATGTATATTTTTACGGGCATACAAAATATTTGAGTAAATATACTGTGATGCCACTGTCATGATACCAGTCTCCTTAAATGTAGCAGAGTATAGTACTCGATGTAACAATAGAATTCAATATTACATCAACAAATATTTCAATACTCACCTCACCCATTCTCGTCAATTCAGACCATTTCCACCAAAGATGCGCGAAGAGAGAATTGAAATTTATCAATACAAATTTCAATCCTTGTCCTGCCCTGTCTCGTCTCGCCTCGCCTGTGGAAAACCGCCTTAACAGTGACAATTACGGCAAAATTTTGTTTTTTATAGCGGAGTTTTTTCGCGTAGGCATCATGAATAGATTGACGTAGTAGTCATGTGCCCCAGAAAGAAAACTTTGCGTGATTTTCCTTAACAAAAATAAAATCTCAATTTCGCCGTGAGGGATATCCTATGTTGACGCTTTCAAGCGACTCACTCCACCGATTGGCAAATATTGTCGCACCGTGTGCGGTCCGACGATCATACAGCTGTATATGCGGTTGGTATTGATGTATACAGTGGACAACATAAGCTGTAGGAACTAAGTTTCGTCTTAAATTTAAGAGATATTTTCTATGCAGTGTCTACCGTTGTTCTCTTCTATACGTTTTACTTTGATTTACCTCGAAGTCCCAATGATTTCGTTAGAATACAGCTCGTGCTAACTATAGAAAAATCTACTGTAGTGCCCCGTTTAGTTCATAAAGGTGAAAAGAGACCCAAAATAGGCGTACGTCGTATTTAGATCACTCGGAAAATCTGTATATCGACATTAAAAATTACAAATTCAACTTGTTTTTTTTTGTGTTGATAATGATAACGGAAGGTACCGGTAGTGACAAGTAGGGGGCCTAAAACACGAAAGATTAATTTCGTTTGATAAAAAAAGCATAGTGCTTACAAAGTATTTAACTGCCTCCATGGCTGAATAGTGTCGGACTGCCACGTAGGTTCAATTCCCGGGCTGGGAGAAATATTTGTATGGCCTACAATTATTTCTCTCGTGAGTTTGGGCGTAATTTGTGATTGTCTATGTGTCCTGTGTCGCGTGTGCCATGGACACACATGGCACACGCGACACAGGATTTCCCTAGTGCGGGGCTATGTTGAGTGTGTACGTTATTATTATTAATATTATATCTATTTAAGACTCTCGCCTCTCCCAAGGCCTGAAAGATTAATTTTGAATTTATTATTATTTACATTTCACATATTTGCTTATAGTCTTTTTATATATTAATTTTACTATATATCATCATTTACTTAATATTATGTATTCGTATGTACCTACATTTCATATAATAAATTTATCCTTGTAATTATTTTGTTTCTAGTATTCAATTTCATAATTTATTAGATTTTATTACCGACTCAGGAGCCAACTTTGCTTTAAATTATTCAAAGGTTAGCTGGAAGAAATCCCTTTATGAGATAAGCTCGCTCGCCTTGTACATTTTATTTCTTTGCTAAATGTTTGTAATCTGTTTTGTTGTACAATGAAGTGTTATTTGATTTTTAATTCGGGACTTAATCACGTACCTATGAATCATATTTTAATAACCTCGACGTATCAGAATTGTGAAATTTTAAATCAAAGTACAATAAAGTGTTAGCATACATATATACACTTCTGAAAAATGTTCATTTTATATCACGTTCATATAGGGAAAAATCAATTTCGTTCGATTGTTTTTTGAAATTTGTTTTTTGTGTTTTGAATTTTTCTCTCTCGTGTTTCGTAATAAATACATAAGCGGACTATGACCTTATTTTACAGTAATAGAGTATATTTTATTTCTAAAACTCAAATGTTTAAATATCGTTTAACTGCCTCCGTGGCCGAACGGTTACCATACCGGACTGCCACGCAGAGGTCCCCGGGTTCGATTCCCGGGCCGGGAGAAATATTTGTATGGCCTACATTTATTTCTCTCGTGAGTTTGGGTGTAATTTGTGGTTGTCTATGTGTGTGTCCATGGCACCCGCGACACAGGGTTTCCCTAGTGTGGGGCTATGTTGAGTGTGTGCGTTATTATGTTATCGTGCAATGAACCTCACACGCGCCTACGCAACTACGATACCATTTCAGCTTAACAGTCTATACTACCTCGAATGGTTTTCAAAATGAATCTGACGACACCTCATATTATGTCAAAATACATCAAGCCGTTTAGGCTGTGCAGTGGGACATAGAAATAGACGTACATACATGCATAAACTCGAAAAACATAACCTTCCTTCTGAAGCAATCGGGTAAAACTACAGTGGAATTAAGAACCTCCTCGGTTAATAAAGATAATTTTTTGACTTCGTGTTCAGGGTTAATGAAATCTTAAATGCCATATTTATATATTTTTTACAAATTCAATTATAAGAAAAATGATGAAATTATTTCCACACATGTTGAACAACGAATGCTAAATAAATGGCTGTGTGGGAAATGTTCTGCTTTATTCTCAAAATAATGATACAACAGTTGTTTATTATGTATTGATAGGTAACAACACGTGTTCAACACGTAACGTAATGGTAATGCCAAGTGTATTTGCTAATTTTGTAAATATTACCATTACAGGTGGATGTATTTTGAACAGAAGAAAGATAACAAGCAAATCGAGGAGATGGAAGGAGTTGACCAAGATATATAGTGCATTGCATGTCTCGCAAGTATACGACTAGGCTAGAGTCAATTGTTAGTTTTTATTTTAATTAATAAAATCTCTATTGCGTTCAAATTAGTTTCCTTTTTTATAAGAACATTCTTTAAAAGGCATTTATCTAATTGACAGTTACTATTTTGATTGCGTCTTACACGTACAAACAATGAATAACAACTTACATTTGAATAAAATATGTATACATACATACACGACGCAAGAATCGTTAAAACAATATTATGTCTCAGGATGATCCCAAGCATCGAGTTGTTTGATTTTAATATCGGTCGTGGTATGTTTATTTTCGATTCCTCACCGTGTTTGTAGACGCATTAAGGACTGATATGGCAACATAAGAGTGTTTGCTTACATAAAGCTGAACAATAGTCCGCTGACTACGCCGCGGCGACGACGGCTCTGCCGTAATTCTATATTGGATTCGCTATTTACTCGAGACGCGAAACCAAGTAGGCATACGACCTACACTCAAGTACATTAAGTACTCGTTTCATGAGTTAAAATGATAATTTTAATAATACACGATAATCTGATAACGGTATAAAAAGGTAACGTTTTAATAAGTGATATAAAAATGGACATCGAAACAAAAATGGAGAAGGATAAAGAAAACAAGATGGTATCGGAAAATACAGAAGAGTTACCATTGAAAATGGAAGCAAATATTGATATGAAAAATATGAACATAACGGAAAAAATTAAATACTTCAAATCAAATGTGACAGTGGAACCTGTTTTGGCTTTTTTTGTCATGCCCAGTGTACTCGCGATGTTAGCGACACAGAATTTGAATTTGGATAAAGCGTGTCGCGTAAATTTAGGATTTGATGATAAAGTGTGCAGAGATTTAAGACTTAGAAAGAGAGACAATCACACATTTGAAGAAGATGAAGTCCAAAAACTGATAGCATCAGTTAACATGTGGAAAAGCGTGATTCACACAATTGTGCCAACAATTTTAATGTTGTTCATTGGAGCATGGAGCGACAAGACTGGTAGAAGGAAAATTTGTATGCTCATGCCTATAATTGGAGAAATGTCAACTTGTATACTGAACATGATAAATACGTATTTCTTTTATGAAGTTAATGTGGAGTGGACTGTTTTTATGGAAGTGATCTCACCATCGCTAACGGGAGGGTGGTACACAATGTTTCTAGGTACATTTAGTTACTTAGGCGACATAACTTCGAGGGAAATGAGAACTTTTCGTATGGGGATTTTAAATTTGTGTATGACAGTCGGATTTCCTATAGGGATGGGTCTGAGTGGGGTGTTGCTAAAGTGTTTAGGGTACTATGGCGTCTTTGCCGTATCTTTGTCATTCCATATCCTCAATTTATGTTATGTGATATACATTATTGAAGACCACAGATGGCTCGAGAATAAAGACAATGAAAAGGTTTGTATACATTAGTTATTTTCTTATTAGTACAATGGTTGATTATTATAAACAGAGATCAATGAGACCATCTTTGTTATTCATATCTCTGTGCTGGTGTTGATAGTATGAAAACATTTTGTGTGTATAAATGAATAAACTTCAACTTTTTTAGTTTATGAACAGAATTCAACTGCCTCCGTGGCCAAGCGGTTCCCATACTGATCTGCCACGTAGAGGTCCCGGGTTCGATTCCCGGGCCGGGAGAAATATTTGTATGGCCTATATTTATTTCTCTCTTGAGTTTGGGTGTAATTAATGGTTGTCTATGTGTGTGTCCATGGCACCTGCGACACAGGGTTTCCATAGTGAGCTATGAAAAGAAAGACTTATAAAGTAGCGTTGTAGAAGATACATTGACTAAAACTTGTAAAAACTATCTCAAATTTTGTTGATTGAGAGCCTATTTAGGTAAATTCAGTAAATATTATGGCCAAGTGTGTGTCTGTTATGTGTATTATATATAACAGGCACACGCTTGGCCACAAACTCACCTGATGTTGATCGATGATGTGAACGATGATGGTCTAACAAAATAACCTAATAAGTTCTCATAATAAAGCTTTTATTTTCTTGGAAGTACAAAATGATTTGTTTCCAGTTTAATTACGATAAAAAACTTTTTTATGGGAACTGAAGACCTCAGTCGGCGCTCAACCAACGGAAGTCTTTTTCGAGTGAAAACATAGAAGAATGCATTTATAGAAAAATGTGTTTAAAGTGTTATATCCGAGTAATAATATTCATACATATTAATTCAATCATTGACACCATATGTTATACAATGTTTTATTTAATGTACATTTATATTCATGTGGAATCCGTTGTGACAATGCAAGGTTAAACAAATTGAGAGAAGAACTTAAGATGATTACTTATATTACAATAATAATGTACACTCAACTATAATTTATACATTTTGCGTACAGAATTGTTTGTAAAATACCTACAACCTCGCAGGCCTATATTACTAACATCATAAACAACAATTTTTGTTAAAAACCGAAAACAAAGATCTGCTACTATGCTACTAATGCTAAGTCCGCTAGTTCGTTTCGCGACGTAGTTGGCACGGTTTGCTGGAAGACGTTGGTTCGAATCCAGCCGGATCGAAGGTATTTTTTCCAAGTTTTCGATCTTTCTCTAATTATAACAAAGTAGTGGAGTAATTTCCATAAATATCATGTTTTTTTTTACAATTTCAAGCGACGGGACGAACGATAGTAAGCTACACGCCTGTCCATGACAGTTGCAGTGACACTCAGAGTTTTAAATCGCAAAGATCTGAGGGGCACTGCCACTACGCCCGTCACCCTGAGACAAGTTGACAAGTCCCATGTGCCTATAACTTCACCAGCGCCCTTATCCTTCAAAACTGGAACACAGTAATGCTGACATTACTGCTTGGCGGCAGAAATAGGTAAGGTGGCAGTACTTCCCTGGACGAACTCTACTACTATTAAAACATCATGGTCAAACATTCAATAACTGAAAAATAATGACTATTGTTTCATAACTTTTAATAAATCATCACATTTTATTTCGCCGGGTCTATGTAAGAATTCGTGTCGTTTCTACACACGAACTGTGTACACTGCTTAGGCGCCGGACAAGGAAAAAATCTTGTCTACCCCCGACACGACGCGCTCTGCCGCTATTGTATGAGGTGGGGTGCGGAGCCTTGTCAGTAAACGAACGTTTATGGGCGTGGACGGTTGTTGCTTCGTAGTCAACATGTTGAACAACATATTTGTTGCCGCAGTCGATAGTAAAACGACTGTTATTTGGAAGACTCGTAATGCACTGACACATTTTATCGTACAAACGTCTGTTCGAAACCTTTCGTATCCTGTACATACTCATAATTTTCTCGTCTGCAACAGACAACATATTAACTAAAAATAACGGTTAACTCACGTATTTAAGTCGAATTTTTGCTCGACATGTTTCGAACCAATTCGTGATCCTTAATCATGAGATTCCGCGGCGCGGCGGTGACTCGACGGAAACTGCACACGACGCACTGAGACACAACATGCTTTCGTGGCTAGATTCGACAAAGTTGTTGTCGTGTACAAGACCATTCTCATCTTTTCTATAGCAGATACGTCGAATTTCTTAGCGTGTACACGCGCCCTTAGATGCTACAACAACAAAAATTGTACTTTATGATCTTAGTAATATAGTCCTGCCAGTTGTTAAATTTTATATAACCCTGTAATAAAATTTAACTCTTAACACAAAATTATTACATATTATGTAATCCAAATTATAACAACAACAACAACAACAACGAACGAGGTAATAGCAACATTTTCAGTTTTTTTTTTATATTTTAAATATGTGTTCTTAAAGTCTATAAATACATAGGTACTCGAATTTGTCTGTGAAAATTATTGTACAGAATCATAGCATTTTTTAAATTAGTATTTGTTTTAAATGTTAAAAAAAACATTTAAATATTTATCGACTCTGGAAAGGTAAAATGTCTAACTAGCATGTGGCAAGAAGATAAAAAATCATAACTCTGGTTTTAGAAAACTAGAAAGTTTTCTAAAATCTTTCCATATAACAGATAGAATCAGAGTTAGGGCGCGTTCCTATTATGTCGTGACGACAGATAGTCGTGCAATTTAAAGTATCGTGACTTGTATATTCAAATGAAGTTGTTCATATATAGAACAACACGATTAAATGTCGTTCACGACTTTTTGATGTTACGACAACAGACTGTCGTAATAATGGGAAGAGGTAGAACAACAGTCCTTCGACGATAAATTACGATTAAAATGTGACGATATATAATCGCAGCTTTAAATGATTCTGTCGTCCAAACAACAAGGCCGCTGTCGTGAACCGATAAATTGTCGTCACGATCTAGTAGGAGCAGCCATCATTCAACGATAAAATAAACGTCCACGACACAGTCACGACAGATGATTGTTATATGGGAACAGGCTAGACGTGACAGTTGTCCAACATAACGGCAACGCGCCCTTGTCATTATTACTTTAAATCGCTCTCCTGTAATATTTGGCAAATGCACATTAGATATTTTACCTTTCCAGGGTTGTGCATTTTTCATTGTTGTGGAGATGTATGTATGATTTAATATGACCACGTTGTAAGCAAAATTATGGATGTTAAACTAAAGTAAATACAGAAGCTTTTACTCGTAAACTTCAGGAAAGAAAACGCTCAGGCTGTGCAGGTCATCTATTAGAGTTCTTTGACTTCAAAAGCCTTCGAAAAACCATGGAGATAGTGTTCAAGAAAGGCGAGAAAAATCGAAAGTTAAGAATATGTCTCATTTTGACTGTGGTCTGTTTAAATTTTGGACCAATGTGGGGTAAGTAACGTATGAATATTTTTTTTAGGTTAGGAATATTTGACTAAGCCTGTGTTGTGAAGTTTCTTTTTTATAATACCAAGTGACGGGACGCCTGGTGGTAAACACGCCTGTGACGGTGTGACCTTGCATCATTTTAATCGCCTTTTTCCGGTTCCTGGCCACTCGTATTTAAATTTAAATTATGAATTGTTCCATTCTTTTGCCTCACATTCTGATTTTGCTTTGTTCCATCGTCACTCCCTGCCCGATCGCGGCAGCAAACACGTCTTCTTTTCTTATTTTTTTGAGCCGTTTACCAGTTACCAAAAAGTCTCTTGTACGATAAACATTTTAAAGATCATAAATATTGTTAAAACTGGAATAAATATTTATTAAACTGGATTTATTACCACTAGGTCTTTACCCTTTTAAACTTTGAACTTGTACTAAGTAAGAGGCTGCGGAGGCTGCGGAGGCTACTATACTACAATCCCGACAACATTATAATCAACAGAACTCCACCTGCACCAGTAGCGCTCTCACACGCCTATCCATAATAGTTGCAGTGCCACTCAGAGCTTTAAATCGCAAAGATCTGAGGGGCACTGCCACTGCGCCCGTCACCCTGAGACATAAGTTGACAAGTAATAAACCGGAACGTAGTAACGCTCGCATTATTACTGCCTGGCGGCAGAAACAGATAATGTATCAGTACTTCCCTGGACGAACTCTTTCACAAGGAGCTCTACTGCTACTAATGGATAATAATAATGAAGAAAAAATGTGAGCAATGTAAGGAAATATCTTTCAAAGAAGTGGTAAGGATATTTCGCCTTGTGATTCACGCTCTCTTCAATGTTTTAAATAGTTTTATTTTCCTCTCTGTACTAATAATAGATATTGTATGACGAAACTTCTAACATTGGTAAATCCAAGTTGTACAGGTAAATAAACCATCAGAAATTCCCAAACCAATGGCTATTGTTAAATAAAATTATAAGCCGATAAGAACATAACAACTACATGTAAAATGCATGACGTGCGATGTCTAGTGATGTTGTCATTAAATTTTTTATAGGAAAATATAAAAGTCTTGTGCATGTACATACCATCATCTTTCCAAAATGTAATCTTTCTAAAATGTACTCATTATTCTCCTAACAAGTCTCCCTCGCCTCCTTCACTAGCATTGGTCTCTTCATATATTATGCTTGTTTATTCTATATTGTGTTTATTTTATTCTTGTATACCATTATCCTACACAGCCAGGCTCTTGTCGGTGTAACCTCCTCCACTCCTCACGGTTCATACCCAGCTTCTAGACTGCTCATTTTGATATTCTTCTTTATCTGTTCACTATTACGTCGTTCTAGGCCTTCCTCTCCCTCTTTTCTCTTCTGTCTTCCCCTCAATTACAATTTTTACCAATTTTCACAAATTATTAACAAATATTCAAACAATTTCCTCCTTCTGTTCTGTATTGTATTCAAAAGATTGTGTTAACTAGCGTGTGTTTTCTATAAAATATAAAACTTACGTGAAGTAATTATTTTGAGGAATAAAAAATTACTGAAATTAATGATTGTTGTGAAATCAGAAACATAAAATATTTACAAGCGTTCAGAAATCTGTAGTAAAAAGGGCGATTTCTATTTGAGACGTCACACATTAGTGACTAAGCCAAATTCTATGGGCCGTTTCACTAAGGATACCTTTTTCTTCTATTGCCTTTAACCATTAATATTTATATATTATATCGAAAAACTAATTGCAGATCCACTTTCCGTGTATTCATGCGAATTGATGAAAAAAACTAGAAGTCCTATTGCCATTTCATATTAGGTCGGTACTCTATTGGTCTTTTTTAACCAATTCATAAAACTGGATTTAAAGTACGAGTATTTTGTTAACATATTGTGATACGGGAAGAATGTGTTCTCTCTAAAATAAGTGCATAAACAGATATGAAGATTCAAGAGCCAAGAGCTCGAAGATAAAATTTATCGCTTCTCCGAACTGTAAATTTTCTCTTGAAAATTACATCACTACGTGCTATATCTACACGTGCGAGCTTCAGTGTATAAGATTATAGTCGTCGCGCACACAAATGTCAAATGAAAACGACTGTTTAGTTCAATTGCATGACGGTCATATTCTATTACACTTTAAGGCTCTGTTTATACTGCGCAACGGAATGGAAGTGAGTTTTTGGTAGATTAGAAAGATACAACTTCCGTTTGTTTTCAGTAATAGTAGAGCTCCTTGTGAAGGAGTTTGTGTAGGGAAGTACTACCACCTTACCTATTTCTGCCGTGAAGCAGTAATGTGAGCAATACTGTGTTCCGGATTTGAGGGGTAAGGGTGCTGATCAAAGTACAGTCATGTCTTGCACAGGCGTGTCGCTTACCACCAGGCATACGACTTGTTCGTCCTGCCGCTTGATATCATCAAAAACAGATACGAGACAAAAAAACAGCTACGAGACAAATTCCCGCAACTGATGTCGTATCGTATCTAGCCCTGTACTCTCGTAATTGTTTCGGACGGAAGTTGAATGGAGACGTCCGACTTCTGTCCGAAACAATTATTACTGTCAAGTAAGTACTATTCGACCAAATTAAAGGGGTTACCTATCAGTAGACCGAAATGACATTTTCCAGAAATAACGTTTGGTCGAAATTTCATAAGCTCGAAAGTAATTTTGAGAGAAAAATGTTTTATCTTTTAAACCTAACTTAACCTAACCTAAACGAAACTAATCGTGTCTTTACGCTAAACATTCAACATATCCTGAAAGAACAACTGTTTTGTGATAGGTTACCAATTAATGTGTCTTACATGATGCGAATGAAGCTTCTACTTGTTATTCTTGTCTTGTGTCTTTTAATTTGTCGAGTGTTACTTATTTGGTAGTAATTGTTTCGGACGGATGTAGGACGGAAAACGAGAGTTGATCCCCTAGTTTGTACGTTACACAATAGTTATAAAGTTGCTAATAAAAATATTGCTATAATTGATGTTTCATAGTGTAAAAAATAGTGATGTACGGACAACGGCACACCAGACTACACATTTTTCACAACGGAACAAGATACGTCAATGTGTAGGTTGATGTGCTGGCGTGTGTACTATGTCGGTTGAGATAGTAAGTGGAGTCGCTTATGTTATGATTTTTTGATATTGCCGTCATAGTTTAAAATATCATTTGCAACAAAAAAACGTTGTTTAGGTAAAAATGCCGCTTACGATAAATCGGTGGCTGTGGCTCGATTTGAGCAGACATAATATTGTTCTATCAAATTTATATATTTTTATCTTTACAGTTTTAAAATTTACCATCTTCAACTTAAAATAACAACCACAGGAAAAAATAAATTGGTATAAAATCATCATGACTGTATAAATGCGCTTTTGCGTCAACACAATTATATAATTTTGTAGTATTATAAAAACAGCTGTATAACATGAAAATGATGAATATTGATTTCATCGTCAATAATGGTACAAAAAACGTAGCGGCAAAAGTAAGTGATAGTACGACAATAAAAAAAAAATGCAGTTTTCTATTAATACATAGAGAAATCTTTACCTTCGTTGGAGATTTTCTCTTTAAAAATCCACGATGGCGGTCGTGAGCGTGTCGTGCATATTTTGACCTTGTCTTGTTCTCCGCTTCCGGCAAATATATTTTTAAATTAAAGGTTAAACAAATCGTTACTAATCGCAATACTTTTTGCGATACCGCTCACCGTCAAACATTATCACAATGTTGCTATTTACGATAGTCGACATCGGTGTTTTTGCATGTCTAATATGTAGCAGTAGGTATTTGCGAGACTCTTGCAACAAACCAAGACCAGATATACTGATGCAAGACTAAAACCAAGACATGTTAGTCTCGCCTTGGTCTTGCATTTGGGCAACACTATTTGAGTTGGCACTCAAGAAAATAACACACAACTATATTTTCAAATGACCAAGCAAATCATGTACAGGCAAAAAAGATCTATTCACCCCATCACTAGCTCGGAAAGGCTATCTTTCTCATTAGAAAATTGCGCGCAAAAGCATTTTTCCACGTTAGCGTAGAAAAAAATTGTTGAAAAAGAAGTTGAAATTAGAACTTGACGATGGACTGTGGTGCACCTAACTTTTCTTTGATGAAAAAAAAGCAATGACACGTTCATCTACGCGATTTGTCGTATATTATATAAGTAATACGAGTATTTGTACAGTATTTAAATAGTACCATAAAACATGTAAAGACTTTAAGCGTCTATTTTATTTTAAATAAATAACATTGTGGCATATGAAATAAATTATTCTATTCTATTCTAGCTGCTAATATGACGTTGAATATGACACATTTACTGTTCAATGTATCAAGGTTGACATAACAAAGCCGGCAAACATCGAACATATGTGAGAAAAACATCCGCTTATTGCTTATACCTATGCAATACCTTTGTAATACAATGATTATACGGTGTATTTTTAATTACCCCGAAATTTGACAACAATGTTTGATATAACTCTCGGTCTATGGGGAATGGAAGTGTCATCTTTTTTGTACTAGGTAGTAGTCAAATTGTAAACAAAAAACAGGGCATCTAATTAGCCATACTGCTAGGTATTTAGTTTCTGACATTTTTCGCAGGGAATGGTTATGTATTGCTCCGAAAAAAGCAGAAATACATGTTCACTGTTCGGCCGTCTTAATTTTTTTTTTTTATAAATTATTGCTGGCTATGGAAACAAAGTCCTTCAGCCGAAAACATAAACGATTAGTTATATTTCTGTAAATATGGCCACCACAAAGAGGATAGGCAATTTGAGGCGGCGTGCTTGGATTGACTCGGGATTCCTTAGAACGGACCGATACGGGTATTTTAGTTCGAGATTCGTATAATTTCGCGTTTTAATCTTCGATTAAGGCACAATAGCACTATCATGTTCCACTTTAAACTAGATTTCACAAAATAATTGAAAGTCAAAATAAAAACGACACTTTTCCCTCCAAAAGGCCCAGAGCGAATCCTATTTTTTTTATTAATTTTGCGAGTTTTTCATTTATTTTCAAACAGAAAGATCGTACAGTCTCTTCACTTGTCTTTTGTAGTAAATATTATAAATAATAAATATATTTTAATAAGGTGACATAAAAAGGAATGACAGACAAAAAAGGAAAAATTTGTTCAAACAGAATATTAATCATAAAATGTGCTGTAATTGGTGATATCATAATAGCATTAAAAATAATAATGACGGGCTAATAAGATCATGCACGCTTATTTTTGTTTTTGAAAACCATTGTTTTAGTTTGATTTTCGGTATTTCCTTTGGTAATGTTTGTGGTTAAGCTATTAATCACATAAATATTAAACGAGTCAATACAATGTTTTTAGTGTTAATCCATAAAGACTGTTTTCAACCGACTTTCTTTTAATATTTTCTCCGACCCAGCTCTTCTTTATATTCACTTCACATTCTGCTAAATACGTCATCATCATCAATCCATAACACGTGTCACTGCTGGGCAAGCGTCTCTTCTACGGAGAGGATTTAGATTGCTTGTGAACCGTTTTCCGGTTTTCCGGTTTATTAGGTAGAAGAGATCTACGACCTGCAGCGGAGCATACATAGGTTGATATAGATTATTACTAGTGCGATAGATAACCATGTCTATTACTTGGTCTCAAAAGTAAGAAATTTCTTGTGCTATGGGTACCAGAACAACGTAATTTACTCTGGGTAGGTCCCAGCACATCCAGATAAAGGACTTGTACCGAATTAGTATGGAGCTTGGTACTTTATACCCAGAAAAATTTAACCAGCCTCAATTTTTTTGCTAGATATAAGATTGAAATAAAAAGCTTAGCAAAATAATTATAAAATATTTTGTGACCTGCTTTTTTTATTTATTAATTTAAAACAAAAGTGTGGTAGATATGTTAAATTAACTCCAACAACACTACGATACTAAAAAAAGTCCAAAAAACAGCAACACTCAAACGATAAAATAATAGGGGTTAAAGTATGAAATTGCCGATTTGTACTGAAAATCTAAATTGTTTATTTTTTAAATTTTTAACAAATTTATTTAATCAAAATAGTTGCCATTATTATCTATACATTGCTGCCATCTAATGGGAAGGTTATTAACGCCTTTGCGATAGAACTCCGACGATCTAGACTGCACAAACTGTGTGAAAGCATTTTGTACTGCCTCCCGGGAAGAAAACTTCTTGTCACGTAGATAATTGTCCAAATCACGAAAAAAATGGTAGTCCGTTGGAGCAAGGTCTGGTGAATACGGAGGATGACGAATGGTTTCTAACTGCAGTTCCTGAAGGGTCAAAATGGTTTCTCGTGCTGTATGAGGTCTCGCGTTGTCGTGGAGCAATAATGGTGAAGATCGATTCATGAGTCGGGGCTGTTTTACTGCTAGTTTTGTCAACATGGTTCGGAGTTCGGCACAATAGACATCTGCCGTTATTGCTTGACCAGATCGGAGAAAACTATAGTGAATAACACCATGCTGAGACCACCAAACAGTTACCATTACCTTTTTATTGGTAAGTTTTGCTTTAGGACACTGTTGTAGCATTTGACCTGGGGTCAGCCATTGCATTTTTCTTTTCCGGTTATCATAAAGAATCCACTTTTCATCAAATGTTACAATTCGATCCAATATACCTTCATTTCTGTACCGGTTCAACAAGGCAACACAAGTTTCAACACGCGTTTCTTTCTGCAGATCAGTTAAATCATGAGGCACCCATTTTTCGTATTTTTTTATTTTATTGATTTGACGCAAGTGAGTCAATATTGTGGGTAAGGTAACGTTAAACCATGCCGCTAATTCCTGGGTAGTTTGACTAGGATCGGCTTCCACTATCTCTTTTAATTCATCGTTATTCACCTGTGTGGGCGGTCTTCCTCGTGACTCGTTCTTTAAGTCGAAATTTCCATCACGAAAGCGTTTAAACCAAAATCGCACGGTGCGTTCATTAGTAGACCCCTCTCCAAACGCAGCATTGATATTGCGGGCTGTTTCTGCCGCGTTAGTTCCGCGTCGGAACTCGTATTCAAAAATCACTCGAATTTTCGCAGTATCCGTCTTTCTTGTCTAAATTGAATAACAAAAACAATTGAAAGTCGATATTCAAATGTTTCAAATTTAAAAAAAAAAAAAATCACAGAAACCATTTGAAAAAAAGTTTCATTCGAAAACCTCAAACCACGAAGATTCTATGAAAATTCAAAGAACCTATTGCAATAAAACGGCAATTTCATACTTTAACCCCTAATATTTAACCAGGTAGTTTCTTTAACTTGCTAGGCAATACCGCACGGTTTTTAGAAAGAAAAAAAAATGGTTTTGATGTTGACACTTCCTACCAGGCATCAACCGCCATTTTCTATCCTCATTCCTTTTAGAGTGGGAGCAAAACTTATTTGGGAGTTTCAGAATCTTTACTTCTGATATGACGATGTCAAGAGAGGGAGGGTGTTGATTATATCTTCGAATGAAGCGACTCACATAATAGTGATCGAACTTCACTTCAAGAAGTTCGTTTGATCATCTATTATATTCCGTCGCTTCATTCTCCATATAATATTTAACCAGGTAGAGTTTTAGAGTATTCAGTTTTGCTTCTAGTTGATTTTATGTAAATTAAAAACCAGAGGCTTAATCGATAACTATGAACATATAACGGATGTTCTCCTGAGATCACAATCATAACAATTTTTCAATCGTACAATCATTAATAATTTTATAAATAAAGATTATTATTAATTTAGAATAGTATAATTTGCCGTTTTATTATTATGTAAGCAAATGGTTCTTGCGAACGTGTGTTCGTCTTCAGTAAGTAATAGTCTACTATAAAATCTAGTAAGGGATATGAGATGTCGGAGTCCAACTCGCAGCTTTGCGTATAAGCTCTATCGGCACCTCGACCGCGCGCTATGCGCGCCGAAAACTGCTGTGTCCACACCCGCCGCGCCGCATCCAATACCTGCCGTACACATCGGCACACGGTACTCTGTGGGGAGCTCTGTGTGTCAGCAAGAGCGTTCCCTGACGTGCAGTTGTCTTATTTTGTGTTACCAAAATATAATGTTTGAAAACTGCGACAAGGCAAATACTTGGATCCTCTCTAAAATATGGAAAATTTAATGTGGGCTGTACGCGACCAGGCGCAGACGTTTTGATTAAATCAGGTATTGCCATTTTAATCGGAATTACATTTGTATGTTTTTCATTTTAGTCAATGCCAGTTTGTACGCGGTGTGCAGTAAAACAACAAAGTGCAAGTAAAACATGTTTTTTCGTAAGTTTTTCGAGAGGAAGTTCTGTGTTGGGAAACCACGTTAAAACTAATGCGAGAACGACTTGGAGATTCCAAGTATTGCTATACTTTGGTGCACTGGGTTTCAATCCAAGTGCGCCCTTAAGTAAACTTTTTATGCGGAGCCTGTTTCAGACTATAAAAGAGATAAAGCAGACTGTTATTATTGCAAAATTTCCACCAGAGCTTTAGGGACACATTATATTGTCTAATTATATTTTAAGAAAGAGAAGCTAAGGGTAAAGTCATCGCCTCTTGTGGGACTCCGCGGGAAGCGAAGGGCGCGCTGATAACGGCAGAAAGAGTAAGGCTGGTGTGCAGTCGATAAGGTTTAATAATGATTCGCTTGAGTTAAAATATATCACGTCGGAAACCAACAGGCTTTGCAGCAGGAGGAACCATGTCTGGGAAGGCCAATACCGAAAACCAAGAGTACCATTTGCTTCGTTATCAATAATTTTGCGTAAGCATTTCAATAATAAAAAGAAGGGTGGAAATGCGTAGAAAGAAAAAATAGAATTCCGATTAGTGTAAAGTCATCTACGGCAAATGCATCAGGTTCCTGAAACTGCATTGGTGCAGGATGCAAAAAGATCAATCTCGTGTTGTCCGAAACGTCTGACAATGGTCTGGAAGGCGCGAGAGGACAACTCCCGCTCGGCATCGGGATTAGTCTTCCTACATTCTATATTGACACGATTATCTTTTGTATTTACGTAATATGCACATATGCTTACAAAATTATGTTGCACTTTTCGCACCATTGCATTGCCGAATAGGTTTACTTAAATCGTAAAGATTCACCAGACGGGCATATGAGTGTCAACAGCGCGTCAGTCGTCCTTCAAATGTGATACATGATTATTTTGTGGAAAAAATAGAAATATTGTGCAATAATTGTGCAATTATATCATGTCGAGTAAGAAGCCAAAGTTTAAAAAATACTCCGGGAGTGATTTCATTTCATCGGTAAGTACTAAAACCCTGTATTTTCAAATATTTTCAACAATACAATACTATAATTTCGAAACAAAACTATTTTCTTGCAACTCGGTAATAACAATATACATTGGTTGCTAGCCGTCGCCGCCGTCAAAAGAACAATTTTAATGACGTTCAATGAATTGCTTGCACTAGTGTCGTATTACACTTGGTACTGGGTCCGCGTGTTGTAATCAAGTTATCGATATGTAGAAACTCTGTATTTAGAAACTCGGTTTTGGTTTAGTTCAACATTTTTTTTATTATAGCGGTAGGTACCAATGTATAAACATAAATTGTTTGCATGTATTTAAAAGCTAACAAATTTGATTACTTAAATGTTTTAAATAGTTTTTTTTTTAATTTTAAATTTAAGTAAACACTATATATTAATAGAAAAAAAGGAAATATAGATAGAAGAGGTACAATATCAATAATTTTACAATGCACGAAAGTTCGTGGAGTATCAAATACAGACTTTATGAGATTGGAGATTTTCTTTCCCTTAAATACATGATTTCTATCTCCCTACTTGCTTATTATACGTCCCATTCGTCCGCTAGAGTTCTTAGTTTTATCACAGGCATGATTTACATTTGCAGTTTTTGTATTGATTTTTTTAGTTTCCTGCCGGATCCTTTTCAAAGGAGAAAATGGGCTGAAGCAACAGGCAGTAAAAGCTGGGTACCTACTAAATGTAGCACCACTTGCTATAGGCATTTCATGACATCACATTAAATTATATACATATGAATAACAGCCGAAAAATTTATTAAGAAATAAATCATTTGGTTAATCAGGTAATATATGACATGAAACTCAAAGTCGCAATTTATATACCACATCTAAATCTGAAAACATTTCTGAAGCATTGTCAGTTATTTTTCGTCAAGTTTTCATGAAACAAATGATACGCTTCTTCGCCTTCGAAAATAAGTATCTTCATTTTCTTGACAAGCTCGTCGACGCTATCGGTGTAGTCATGTTCAGTCAGTTCAGAAAGAGGTAGTTGTTATGTTGTTAACAAGTATATCATATAGACCGAGAAAGCGATCTTGTCGTATCTCGAAAAATAGGACTTTACACAAAGGCCGAAAAACTATTTCAAAAAAATATTTCTCTTTAATTTGAATTAGTAAAAAGTTAAATTTTAGGGATGATGTATAATAACCAATCAAAATTATGTTATCTTAGTACTAATGTACGATTACGTTTTCAAATGTGTGCTTGTGGCGACACCGGTTTTGATACAAATGTTGCTTGATGCCATTGTCATTCTTTTCTTTCTTCCGTGGTTTTTACTAAGTATAAGGGACTCATACTTATCAAAACGGAATCGCCTTAAGCTGGCCAGAAAAAGGTTTACGTCCATGCGAAAACAGGTAAAAATTCGTCGTGCGTTTTGCATCGACAGTCCGAGCGAAAGCGAGGACCTCCTCACTTAAACTGTTAAACTGTTAAACTGAGAACCTTTGAGAACTCAGTTTAACAGTTTTTTTTTGTGTATATTACGCGATTACGGTTTTTGTGAATCGAGTTTGATGATTCTCTTCTTGTTGTAAAAAGATATCTCAGTATCAGTTCCGTTTGAATTTGTAGAAAATATTCCAAGGGTGACAAACTAGGGGATGAATCCGGACTCCGACTCCAAGGACTCCGGAATCGCGCACTTTCCGGTAACCGATTTCAATAAAACTTGGGAGATCGATGTAATTTCACGAACGTTTGAGATCGGCTTTTTAGTACTCTGTACTGATTATAAAAAAGTTATATTTTGATCACGTTGGCCTAACCCACATTGGGCTAAACCATCTCCTTGGCCTATTAGTGGATTGATGATGATTAACATCATCGTCTTTAGACCAATATGGTTTATCAAAACATAACTCTTTTATAATCGATACAGAGTACTAAAAAAACCGACCTATATTTTGTTCTTTTTTTTCTTTATTGACTATAAAAATTTCACAAAATTTTCACAGCTAACACGTTTAATATGTAACATATTTCGATGCGTGTTAAATCAATCCAACAAGACCCTACTCAATAGAGTTAAGTGTCAGAGGCAGGCTTACCGACACAACGGAAATATAAATATTTCTAGTTTTACTACGGTAACTTGGTTAAACATAAATGCTTTGACCTATGTGACTAGTGTTGTGATATGATAGGTATAATAAGTTAAGGTCACCTCCTATAACCACGTAATCATAAGCCAGACCAGCTGTGAACCGCAAAAGGCTAAAATACGCCAACCTTTACGAGTGCTACGCTTTGTCATTTTACAGTGGAAACTTTATGCCCTTTAAACCACAGGCAAAACTTCTCGCTAAGAAGCTTTCTATCAAGGCGACAAGAAGTCTTATTACAGTTTCCCATGTCGAGAATACTGGCTGCTTATTCCGCCAAAGAAATAAGTATAGCTATTGCCACCTCTAAGTACTTATTAACTTATTTCTATTTTTAAATATAATTATTGTTTATGGTGGATATATTTTTGGTGGTAGTGTCTGTGACTGTAATAGCGCTTTATATATTTTATTAATGTTATACGGAGAGAGGGTGGGAAAATTAACTGCAGGTGGAAATATCCAACACAAGCGTAGCTATTTTGCACAATTTAACCTTCACAGGGTTCGCGGGGTAGCAAATTAATTTGCTTCCATTATTTTTTCCTTATTTTTTTTATTTTTAGGAAAATAAATCGCATTTTGAACATTTGATAAATTAATTGAAAATACTATTATAATAGACACATTGGCAAAAATAGATAAACCATTCCTCAATTTCAAATTGGTTTCTATTTTTAGACATATGATTTAATTTAAGATACTACGTTATTTAAAACGAAGTGATCCTTATAATTGACCCTTTCATTTTTGAATCAGTGTCACAAAAATAAAGAATGCTTTTTTCTTTCACCGGCTCGATTTCGAGTCGTAATTTATAAAAATATCTTGGAAGGCCTTATTACCTTTAAAAATAGAATATAATCTCCATTAGAATAAATTTCTTCAATATTTGAAGTACTGTCCCGTCCACGTGGCATAACCACGGAAGAAAGAAAAGAATCGAAATGGCATCAAGCAACAATTGTATCAAAACCGTTATCGCCACACGCACACATTTAAAAATGTAATCTTACGTTAGTACTAAGATAACATAATTTTGATTGGTTATAAATTATCAAACGAAAATAGAAAATAATAAAAAGTTTTGGTAAAAAAAATTGAAACTTATTTGGATCTAATAAGGTTTTATTATTACTAGTCACATAAAAGCTAAGAATCCTATGAACATAAACCTCTTAGAACAAAAGCAAAAAATTGACAGTCTACAGATAGGGATGTGACATTTAATTGATATCGACATTATATGTTACATAAGTAGCGGAATATTGAACTAGGCATTGCTTTATACTTCCTATAATTAGGGTTAATCACGGAGTATATGGAAACGGCATTTAAAGCAATTTCTTCAAGAGTATCGTAGCTAACATTTACACACACACATTTGTTACCAAATACGCATAAGGTTTTTCTACACGCAAATATTAATTAATATTAGGTACGCAAGCGTGTGCGTATATTTGCAACTCGTACTCGACAGTATAATAAATCATTAATACTGTGATTGTAGCTACATGCTACAATCACAGTATTAATGATTTATTATACTGTCTTCGTACTTTCGTTAACCTACTAGATTTCCAGTCAATCCGAACACTGAAAGAGTTGAAATATTAAAACACAGTAATCATAAAAATCTTTATTCTCCCTGAAATATGATATATTTGTTCAACAATTGCCTCTTTCTGAACTGACTGAACATGACTACACCGATAGCGTCGACGAGCTTGTCAAGAAAATGAAGATACTTATTTCCGAAGGCGAAGAAGCGTATCATTTGTTTCATGGAAACTTGACGAAAAATAAGTGACAATGCTTCAGAAATGTTTTCACATTTTAATTTGCGACTCTACGTTTCATGTCATATATTACCTGATTAACCAAATGATTTATTTCTTAATGAATTGTTTGGTTGTTATTCATATGTATATATTTTAATGTGATATCATGAAATGCCTATAGCAATTGCTGCTACATTTAGTAGGTACCCAGCTTGTGCTGCCTGTTGCTTCAGCCCATTTTCTCCTTTGAAAAGGATCCGGCAGGAAACTAAAAAAATCAATACAAAAACTGCAAATGTAAATCATGCCTGTGATAAAACTAAGAACTCAAGCGGACGAATGTAACGTATAATAAGCAAGTAGGGAGATAAGAATCATGTAGACAAGGGAAAGAAAATCTCTAATCTCATAAAGTCTTCATTTGATACTCCGCGAACTTATGTGCATTGTAAAATTATCGACACTGTACCTCTTCTATCTATATTTCCTTTTTTCTATTAATATATTGTTTTTACTTAAATTGAAAATTTAGAAAACTATTGCGAGTGTGGGGACCAAACATTTAAGTAATCAAAATTGTTAGCTTTTAAATACCTGTAAACAATTTATGTTTACACATTGGTACCTACCGCTATAATAAAAAAAAAATGTTGAACTAAACCAAAACCGAGTTTCTAAATACAGAGTTTCTACATATCGATAATTTGATTACAACACGCGGACCCAGTACCAAGTGTAATACGACACTAGTGCAAGCAATTCATTGAACGTCATTAAAATTGTTCTTTTGACGGCGGCGATGGCTAGCAACCAATGTATATTGTTATTACCGAGTTACAAGAAAATAGTTTTGTTTCGAAATTATAGTATTGTATTGTTGAAAATATTAGAAAATACAGAGTTTTAGTACTTACTGATGAAATGAAATCACTCCCAGAGTATTTTTGAAACTTTGGCTTCTTACTCGACATGATATAATTGCACAATTCGGCGTATTTCTATTTTTTTTACAAAATAATCATGTATCACATTTGAACGACGACTGACGCGCTGTTGACACTCATATGCCCGTCTGGTGATAAGCTAGGTAACGCGGACCCCGCCCTCTAACCAGTCTATTACTAATATTTATGTGGTCTGTGGGCATAACCGAGGCATGCTCTTAGAATTCATTTGTTGAATAGCCCGAGTAATTTTCTAGGATATCTAACTGAATATCGTACCCTACGCGTAACAAACTTCGTGTGTCTCAATAGCAGTAGAACTTCTTGTGAAAGAGTTTATCCTGGGAAGTACTGCCATCTTACCTATTTCTGCCGCCAAGCAATAATGTTAGCATTACTGTGTTCCGATTTTGAAGGGCGAAGGTGCCGATGAAATTACAGGCACATGGGACTTGTTAAGTTATGTCTCATGGTGACTGGCTTAGTGGCAGTGCCCCTCAGTACTTCGCGATTTAAAGCTCTGAATGGCTGTGCAACAGTTATGGGTAGGCGTTTCGTTTGCCACCAAGCATGCGATTAATGTGTCCCGTTACTTATTGTAATAAAAAAGCCAGGTTATACGTATAAAACATACTGGTGTATTTTAAAAGACAAAAACCCCACGAAAACAAAGTTACACAAAAACAAAAACAAAAATTTTGGGCCGGAGCCCTTGGTCCAATTGACCCCATGTTGTAAAATAATTTTATACCAAAAGTTGTCTCTTTTTATACAATCAGTGATTCCTTCGAAAAGGTATGAACCGTGGGCAAGGCTAACGAACCTTCGATCTATATATCATATAGCTATCACTACGCTGCGGTGGTGCCACAGTCGCTTTTGTCACTTTTAGTTCACTACTTGTGACTGCAATTGTGGCGCACGCATGTTACAACAGTGAGACTGCACTTCTAAACATTGTTTGAAACTTAGTAGTGGAGCCACTGTAGCACTTCTATACATGTCTAATAAGAATGCGCCCTTACGCTTCCACTTTTTTTAACCAACGTCAAAAAAGGAGGAGGTTCTCAATTCGACTACATTTTTCTGTGTGTATATTACGCGACTACTCCGGTTTGTCAACCGATTTTGATGATTGTTTTTTTATTGGAAAGAGGGTACCTCAGTATTGGTCTTATTTAAATTTGAAAAAAATATTCCACCTCTAAGGGCGGCAAACTAGAGAATGAACCCGGTTTCGCGCACATTCCGGTAATCGATTTCAATGAAACTTGGCAAATAGATCCACGAACTTTTGAAGTCGGTTTTTTTTATTATTACAGTCCATACCGCACTTGCTGGTGCACCGAACGTAGAAGAATCAATTAAATATTTAACAAAATAAAAGTAATTAAAAATCAATGAAAAGAAAAGAAATAAAATGAAAAAGCTGTATCTACACATGTACCATATTCTTTATTGAACAGCATAATAAGAAATGTTTAAATCGAGGGCCGAATTATATGCAAACAACTGTACTGTCTCGCCCACGTATCCACGCCCACGCACACGCCCACCCACGTCACGTCCTATAGAGTCAGCAATAATACTACACCGCGCGGTATTAAACCACTCTTCCTAAGTCTAGTCAGGATGACTTTGGCATCTATGAAAATGGATTACAAATAACTGTTAATAATAAACACATCATTATCTGCTACTCAACAACACTTGATTTGTTTTTACTTGAGACTAGTTTGAAAGAGTGGTGAAATAACTCAAACTGTATAATATATTGGTACTTGTTAAGACAATAAATCGTTATTTATTATTTTTCGAGGATCGAAAAAAATAATACTTATTTGTTATGCAAGACCGCAAAGGTTGTTTGGCGCGAGTGCTTCGTATTGAAACTTGAGCAAGCGAAGGATTCTAAGAGAGAGCCACGAGATTCAAAAATTTAATCGTGAGCGTAGCAAGGGTTTCAAGGCACGAGACGCAAAACAACTTTGCTGCCGAACATAACACACAACTTTTCACCTCACTATAGCGAGGAAAATGGTAGATGAAAGAAAAACAGTGGAACTATAACAAATCAGTTTTTCATCACCGCTAGACTCAGATTCGCTCATGTTTTGTTCCTTTTAATCTTAATTTATTACAGTACAATTAAATCCAAAGTATTGAAATTGAAGTGATTAAAATGAAGATTTGAAAAAAATAAGTTAGTTTTGGGTGCGTTCTGAATTTACACCTCATACGTTCTCTTCTTTGTATTATAATTTTATGTGGTTAACGAAATTATTTTAGTTCTTCGACAAATTAAAACAATCCAATAAAACAAAATTAGTGTTATCGTTGTTAATTTCATGTCAATAATAATAAGAATAAACTATACCAACGGATTAATAATATATAAATACTTAATGTACTTACGACGAATCGCGTTTCGGAACGCGTCACTATTTTTTTTTGTCAAAAGAACAAGTTTATCTTCGGATGCGTTCTGAATTTGCATCTCATCAATTTTTATTCTTGCTTGTACTTATAATTTTGTGTGATTATTGAAAATATTTTAGTTCTTCGACGAATTAAAGTAATTTAATAAACAAAATTAGTTATCGTGGTCAATTTAATATCAACCATAATAAGAATAAAATATACCTCAAAATTCATAAATAATTGTCGTCCATTTAGTTGAACGTGTCATTATGATTTTTTTGTTCACCGAAAGAAAAAGTTAGGTGCACCACAGTCCCTCGTCTGGTTCGAATTTCAAAAATCTTTTCCACGCTAGCATGCAAAAAGCGCTTTTGCGCGTAGCTTTCTAATGAAATAGAAAGCCTTTCCGAACTAGTGAGGTGAAAAGGAATTTTAAAATTTAGCTTGGTTAGAATGACACATGTCAATCTTCGTAAACAAGTGAGGGAAAACGATTAGTGAAATCGAGAATCGATGTTAAAATATATCGACTGAAATGTGATACATTATAATCAGTAGTATAATATCATGTTAATTACTGAAATCAACTCATACAATGAATTAACATAGTCTGCCTCATGAATAATGCGAATAGGCGTGGTGCCACCATTCGTTAATTTCAATTTAATTTCCATAGATGTAACCGGGCATACCTAAATAATAATATAATGGTACACATTGGATTAAAACTCACCAAAAAAAAAGTAATTATAAAAAGATAAAAATAATCACTCACGTAACATTTAAAAAATTACTGCATAACCATTTTTCGATCCGATAAATTAATCGATATTATTATTTTTTGTTATAACATCAAGTGACGGGACGAACAAGTCGTGCGCCTGGTGGTAAGCTACACGCCTGTCCATAACAGTTACAGTGCCACTCAGAGCTTTAAATTGCAAAGATCTGAGGGGCACTACCACTGCGCCCGTCACCCTGAAACATAAGTTGACAAGTCCCATGTGCATATAATTTCACCAGCATCCTTAACCCTTCAAAACCGGAACACAGTAATGCTGACATTACTGCTTGGCGGCAGAAATAGGCAAGGTGGCAGTACTATCTCCGGCGCAGACGTACGGGGGGAAGGCGAAGGCAGTTCGCTGCTCGCCTGATCCCCTAGTGAGACCAGCGGGCTCTGGACAGGGACTCCGGAGCCTGCATTGCACGGCCTCACTCGTCTGGGGCGCGGGTCGGAGGACAACCGACTCGCCCCTCCGTTGGCGCGGGAGCCCTGGCGTAAGCTAGGGCGGCCGGGCGGCGTCGTGGTGAATGTTCACTGATCCCACGGCGCCGACTCAACCGGCGAGAGGGAAACCCGGGGGGGTTTTAGTGGGTTAGGCCCTCCAGTCTGGAGGGAGAGTCCCCACATAACCCCTGAGTCTCCCTGGGCTCAGGGGTATCCATAAAGATTTCGCCCCCGTAAAAAAAAAAAAAAAAAAAAAAAAGGTGGCAGTACTACCCTGGATGAACTCTTTCACAAGGAGCTCTGCTGGTACTAAATTATATTTCTGATGTCCCATCACAATGAAATCCTTTTCCGTCAGACGTAACTTCATCGCGTCGAGTTATGTAAATCATGTGATGAGTACGATAAATAATATTATAATAGGTTGGTTTGCATTATTATTAGACATAACTAGTTGATGGCTTTATCATCTCAATCAGCCGTGACTATGGGACCTGTAAAGGACACATCCTCGCATATACACAAACAAACAGATCCATCAATGTATGTCTATTGTTGGTTTTGATTTATTTTATTTTTTAATTATCTAACTTCTTTTTTTGGAAAAATTTTTTGGATTCTATATTTTTTTCTTTATTTAAGTACATCGTCATTCTTTCATTCAGTCTTTTATTTTTATTTACATAAATTTTTTTTTCTTCGACCGTATTTACTGGAGGTGGAGGCCTGGTGACCAAAATCACAGTGTATCCTTAGAATAATAACGCATAGAAACCTAGTCCGCACACGCTAAGTGAGGCAAATTGAAGCGCGCCCAATGGGCCTACACGAGCGGGCGGGCCGTCAGTGCTCAAGGTCAACTTGCACCGCGAACAGATCAAGGATTTTAGCTAAAAATGACGAAATGTGCGGTAAGTGAGTGTAAAAATACGTCAGACAAACATAAAATAGATACTCACATCACATTCCACAAGGAAGTAACGCGTTTCAACTTGTATTTTTATAAAAATATTAACTAAAACCAAAAATTAACCTACTACTAAAACTAGCCTACATGAATTTGATTTTTGCCTCACTTGTGACAGTTCGTTTGATATGAAACTATCATTCTATGCGTTATTATACTAAGAGTGTATCGTAGTGTAGGCTCGAGACTTCACAGATTAAATTAAATGGTACAAATCATAAAATTCATTGTTCTGTTCTATTGTTACAAGTTTATGGAGGAAATGAAGAAATGTATTATTAGAAAAAAGAAAAGTGCCCGCAACATTTGTTTGAAAAATAAATATACGCGGTTTTTATCGGAAAAAATTCTTAAATAATAATAAAATTGTTGTTTATATTAGACCAACTGTTGTTTGTTTATTTATTCAACATATTTAATTTCACGTAAGATTGATTTTACATGCCTAATTAAGGTCCTTGTACAACGTATTGTGCAACGGACAAGGTGCTACGTCGCACCCTTCTTTAATTTTAAGTTGATATTTTACAGTGACATGTAAAATAAACGCAAGTTTAAATATTTTAAGTTGGTAAATTAAAAAAAAATTACATTGATATTTTATGGGATCTATATTTTACATTTCTACAATTATTTTAATGTTGGGAGTATATACGGTCAACGTAAATTATAGTGCATCGGACAGTGTGCAACGTCGCGCCCTACTTTGGGCAAAATTTATAAATTATAATTTTTCAGTACAATAGAGCTACTTCGTGGTATCAGCCGAGTGTTATTTCTACAGCATTGACATCTCCCTGCATCATTTCATTGACATCACCAAACATAGAACTGTACGAGACAAGCAGCTTGTGTAAGCTTTATTCTCTTTACAATGCTCTGTAGAAAAAATATTCTTCGGCATTTAAGGTTCTTTCCCTCTCACCTACATCACCTAGATTTATTTCCATCATTTTCATCACACATTTTATTTAAATAAATCCGTTTAGGTGCATTGACCTCTTAAGTGCACAGGTGCAGAAGCCTCTGCTTTTTATTTTTTTATTATTTGCTTGGGTAGCCCGGTATGTTTATATATATATGTATAAACAATATACCGGGTTACCCAAGGGGAGGCAGCGATATCGATATACAAAGGGTGCTGCCAGCATCTTGCTGTCGCCACATGGTGCCAATTTTGTGTATTTAATAACCCCCGTCCTAGTGCACTTGATCCACTAATTTATGTTAGGTTAGGCCCTACCGCATAACACTGGGGTTATAGGGTGCTGGTGAAATTACAGGCACACGGGACCTGTAAATTTATGTCTCAGGGCGACGGGCGCAGTGGCAGTGCCCTTAAGATCTTTGCGATTTAAAGCTCTGAGTGGCACTTCAAACTGTTATGGATAGGGATGTAGCTTACCATCAGACACCCGACTTGTACGTCCCGTCACTTGGAGTTATAAAAAAAGTCTAATATTTACAATGCTGCCCTGCTTATCCGAACTAAGTAACGTGCATACCTAATGGATATCATTAGCTAAATTGAGATAATAACATTTGTGGGATCAGCGAAATCAGATCTACAACCCCCTCGAATCAGATCTTTTTCTATATCTTTTTTAATTTCAGTTTTATTTTTAAGCAAAATCAGCGTAATTATTTTTACTAGCAAAAAAACTTTAGGTGCTGATACCTGGAAAGTCACCGAATCGTTAATCATAACAAGCAGGGCAATATAGATAATGTCTGAAATAAGCAACATTTTTTTTTTAATTACTGTAAACAAACAACCGGTTCTACCTACAACTATAGTAACAAAAATTATTAAAATAATTTAATTTATATTCGTTAAGGTTGGTCACAGGTTAACTGCATGCAGTTAATGCGTGAAGCCGTTATCCGTGAAGACGTTTTTGACGACTGCTAACATGCAGTCAATCTATTGTAAATATCTCCGGCTATTAACATTATCGAAAAGTGACAGTTTTGAAATGTTATTTATAGAAAATTTTGACTCAATTTTGGAAAAATCACTCCAAAATACGAACTTTTGCCTCAACCGTGACCCTATTATTTGTGACAGTTGATATTTGACAGTGATAAATAACCATCAAGCACGCAGAATGTACGTATTATTAAACAATATTAGCATATTCCGAAAATCCCCAAAAACCAACCACGGTAACCGAGTCAATGATTAAACAAATAATATATTGACTAGTGTTCGAATTTTCTCGCAACATTTCATAAAGTCCAATATTAGGTTGTCACTCCTGTATGTAACCACATGTTGATATTACACCAAACTCTCAAAACTCTACATTGAAAACCGTACTTTACGTAATTCGCATTGTCTTTAAACTTTAGTATCGCATATTTATAGTTTCTAATGTCTGAGGTTGTGCGTAACAGTCCCGACATATAAATCGCAGTCGACCTGCGTGAGCCTCGCGTAAACTCGTTGATTACGTTACGTCGTTCCCCCTTCGAATTCGCGTACGGGCAATTTATCACTTAGACATAGGACTAACTGTGCGCTACAAAGGAAATCATGTATGGTCTGATGCCCTGCACTTGTTAGACTATGACCTGAGTTTATGCGAAAATTTTGTGCTGTCAATTTGTCCGTAAAGTTGTCTCGAAACTAAAGAAATGCTATGCTGTCTTGTAAGGGTGTAGACTCCTTATAAATGTATTTACAAACTTGTCGGCTTACGAGCTTACAGTTATATAATTTACAATCCAAAGCATTGCATGTATACGATATTTGATATGTATATGATAACTGAATATGTGGAATGAGGAGGAATGAGAGAATACATAAAAATAAAGTACCGATATCAACTTACGCGTTGTCTCTCAGGAGACAAAACAGGATCCTTCAGTCGAATATAACCGTAAATGAGACTTGTCACATACAAGCAATTTGATATCAAGAAGATTCCGTAATATCCAATTCTCTGTAGCAAGACTCCACTCAACGACATCCCTATAGGAATTCCGAGAGACATACACAAGTTGGCCACACCCACTCTAAAGGTTCTCATTTCTTTTGTCGTCACATCACCTATGTAACTGAACACCCCAACACACACAGTAATCCAGCCTCCAGTTATTGACGTAAAAATATCAGATAAGGCAGTCATCTCTACCGGCAACTCATAAAAAAAATACGTATTCAGTATTAAACACGTACTGCAGAACAATTCTCCCACAATTGGTAACAATATACATGCTTTCCGCTTCCCTGTCTTATCGCTCCATGCTCCTACGAACAACAAAAGTATGCAAGGAAATGACGTCTGGACAATGTTCTTCCACGCCTGCACTGATGCTGCCAACTTTTGAACTTCGAATTCCTCCGCTGTATAGTTCTCTGTTTGTCGCCTATTTAACGCTGAGCATACTTCATCACTATAACCCAAATTCACTCTACACGCTTTCTCCAAATGAAGATTTTGTACTGCAAGTGCCGAAAATACACTGGACATTATGTAACATGCTATAATTGGTTCTACAGTTATATTGGATCTTATCTGAACCATTTTCTGCCGGATGCTAGCCCTATTAAATTTCCGTTCAACACCAGAAACTTTATTGGACACATTTGTAGCCTTGCTAGCAGGCGCGTCAGGCATCTCCATGGCAGAGTTTATTCCGTTCATGATGTCCAATTGGTAAGATCACCACAGTTTAATCAATCATTGTCAGGGGTGAAGTGAAGGCGATCATAATATTTTCTCGATGCTTCTATCAAGCATTTATGTGATGTCATACATTTTCACAGTTCCACCTCTATCGGGACGCTGTATCACAATTTGCTATCACTGTCGCGTTTCTCACGCTCCGGTTTCAGAGCAGACGTGGAGCGTCACAAGGCAGAGAGCAGACTGGATCCTGTTGTCTTAGAGTTGATTGGACGGATACACGTTCGAGTGGTGTCATTATGGCAATTGGTCAGGCGGAGTGTCGGACTGGTTGGCGGCTTGTGGCACACGGCACAGTGCCCGGGCTCCCGGACTCGGGGCCCGCACGGCCTGTCGCGAGTGTCACAACCTTGCGCTAATCAGCCATTTATCCCATTTAACCAATGTCTGCGATTATGTGAAACAGGGGTACGCGCGCTGTGTCATTAGTACACGGTCAAGGTACGTTCTTGTAGTGGGAGGGAAACGACTACGTTCTATTTCTGTCTGGCCGCCAGTTGATCTAAGTTCCTCTTCTCACAAGCCATCTTTTTTGCCTCTATCTCGCCTCTATCTCGGTAAGTCTACGATTTCATATCAACAAAACAAGGTCATTCTATTCTGCTCATGTTAGTATCTTGAAGGGAACGGATCTATACTTTATTACGCTGTTTGCATCTATCAGTCCTGAACCTATTGTGTACTGACAAATAAATATATAGGTATATCCTTATTTACAAACAAACCGAGCCAGAAAGTCTTTCAAAAGAAAAAGTTTCCTGAAAAAAATACTGTCTGAGAGAAAAAACATCTCGTAAAGGATAATTCGTATTGTCGGGCGTCGAACCAAAGCTACTTTAGCTACAAATGTCTTCCACTAGAATGGAGGTACGTAATAAAGGGGCAGCGAGGAAACATTATTCAATATGAATGGTTTCCTCTTACGGGCCCCCGCCAAAACTATTGGTTAACTACTTTCGCTCTGTCGAACGCTGAGACCAAATTAAGTGGGGCTGTCGGGATAACAACGACTTCAGTCTCTGCTCCACCATTTGTTTTGGCATAACAAGTTAAAACTTAAAATCGGCAAACAAAAGCGACAGAGAAATAAAAAGAGGGCAAGGAAATGGCGTAACCATTAAAAATTCCTAGATAGTAAGAATATTACAATAAATTAGGCTCAACCTCCGGTGAGTTAGGGTAAAAGATAAAATAAACGTAATGCAATCAAAACGCCATACGTCACGCACCCGTGTTCCCAATGTGGGACATCAGATATTACGTTTTATCGTCCTGATTTATAACACCATTAAATTCAAATAAAAATCATAGATTTCGCCTTTTATTTTTATGCAAATTGTTTCGTTTTATTGTATTCGTTCACGGTCGGGCATGAATGCGGAATTTATTCACGTTCGTTGAACGAGATTTCATCGAAAAATAAAGAGACCCCACAGAATGGGCGTTGACATGTTTATTTGGGCATGTTAATTAAGAAGATATTTACGTGAAAACAATCAAACAAATACAAAATGCCACGTACAATTGCGACTGTTAATTAACGTTCAGATATTTTCATTTCGAAATCACATAGGCGCAGTAGCTGAGTATTTTGTTACTTCGCACATTACTTTCAGCACATTGAATCAAGTTTGCTGTTTGTATACATCAACAATAAACACCCCATAGGGATATTGCTATTTATTGATATTAACTGTAGTCCATGTAATTCAACTATTTCTGAACCTACACAGGTTGTACTAAATCGTAGAATTTTGAAATAAGAAAGTACAGTCACGGATTGGCAATTTGCCCACAAAGGAACTAGCAGTAGTAACCAGCCGAAGAATAGCAGACTTAAAACGCCTCCCTGTGTGACCCGGGTTTTTTACCTGCAATGGATAATTGCTAATTGGTAGAATTAAATACAACTGAATAGGTAGAATCAATGCCGAGTTTTCGCGATTGCTCTACTTTGGAAATGAAATTGATTCGCAATAATATTGGACATAGCCGTTTGATGACTGTAACATCTCAGTCAGCCGTGACCTTGAGACTTGTAAAGTGCCTGAAATGCTGGTTTCTTTCAAAAAACAAATATACACGATTTTGGATCCGGAAATGGAAAACCAAACCATATGTACATTCAAAAGCTTCATCTTTATTTGTATAATGCGCCTTAAAATACAAAATTAAAAAGAAAAAGCAGAGTGAATCTTTGTTGGGACATTAGTTGAAATTTGTGTTATGTTTCCTATTTAATTATATTGTTTCATGTTTAAGTTTTTATTTAACTCACGTCCACGTTTTGTTTTTATTTTATTCATATATTTTTATTTCCTTTAATCGGCATTTTCGAAAAGGGTCCACTGAAAACCAGCGCTGTGGCCCTGCCTCAGTATTAGCTGAGTTGGGTCCTTTTCAGTGCATTAATACACTTTTAATACTAATTATTAATATTGTACTCCACGTGTATTGTGCTGAATAAATTACTTTTCTTTCTTTCTTTCTTTCTATATATTCATGAGTTCCTTAGTAACATTATACACAAAGTTCCAGTTACGAAGTTTCGTAAGAATAATTTGCTTCATATTCCATAGCCGTAGGTACTAATATTAGAATGAATAGTTATCTACCAAGATCATTAATATAATTTAACCAACTCAATGACGACGCTACAGTCGCATATAGATCTTTTCTGTAACAGCGTTAAGATATAAAAACTATTATGAGTAATAAGTTCTTTTCAAGTGACTGATAAAGCGATTGGTGTGGTCTCATAGAAGTGTTATTAAGTTATTTATGACTGTGTTCTTTACTTCTTTTCATATGTGGAAGCTTTTAATTCACACCTGATTAATCATATTTAAATCCATGTTATAACAGTAGCTGTAAGCTCCACTAAGAAAATAAAATAAAATAATTCACTTATTTATTGCAACCATGAACAATGAACCCTGGTAATAATAAACATTCATATTATCATAAAATGTTATAAACAAAAATCTAATATAAATTTCAACAAGCATACTCAAACTAAAACTAAATGTAAACATTTCTTTTTTATATAATACGTTAGTGTAGTTAGTATAATAAGTTATAATGCCACACGCCTGTCCAAACAGTTGCAGTGCCATTCGTAGTTTTAAATTGCAAAAATCACCAGCCCTTACCCCTCAAAACCGGAACGCAGTAATGCTCACATTGCCACTTGGTGATAGAAATAGATACGGTAGCCTGTGCCCTGGACGAACTCTTTCTAGTGCTAGTAAACTAAAAAACATTCATTTTACATTATCATATTCATTATTAATTGTATTTTATGTATTCATTAATGTCTTTAACCAACTTAACCTTAACATGTTTTTATACCATTTTATAATAAAACAAGTATGGTAACTCTATGCAAACGTAGCAGCCGGCTTGCATGTGTGCATATCCTCCGCAAGCCGTGTCGTGTACGGACGCACACATTCGCATAATAATGAACAGCGCGTGAAACGACCAACGCTATGAAACGCGAATGCATCGCGAGATTTTGATAAACAATAAATTCGTTTCTGACCATTTATAGTATTTTTTTCTTATTCATTCCGGAAACTTATAAGTTTTAGTCTTTTTGTATCACTTTTTATACTTTTATCCTTCTTGATATATCGCTGCTATTACAATAGTGTTATAATTCAAAATATGTGAAATTCAAGATTATACCATTGTTGAACGTAAAATTTTATTCTCTACACGTCAATAAAGCCGTCGTTAGAATATTGTAAAAAACAACTAAAAAATATCTACTTAACCCAAAATGAGACAGGCTTTATGTGAGCTAGTTCTGACCAAAAACTATTTTTAAAAGTACGAAATATTTTTTCTTTTTTCTTTTTAAATATGTATGTTTGGCAAGTAGAACGTAACCTATACGTAATTTACACAGATCTTTCACGGGAAGCGACTAATTCGTTTTTAGTCTATTCTGAGAAAATACACTTTTTGAGTTAATACACTATTGTCTTAACAATGCGATACATATAATTTTTTTTTTATAATCTTCTATTATATCATCAAAATTATTATTTAAAAACAGGAGAAGATACTTTTCAAATCTTTAATTTAATACAGCCACTAGTGTAATGTCTGTTAGTATCCTTTTTTAAATAGACAGTCTTCTAAAAGACAAAAAAAAGAATATTAAAAAAAAAGAAATTTTTAAAATTCTTGGAACTAACATTAAGTTTCATTTATACATTGACTTAATTAGTGTCCGCACTTGTAAGGCGCTAAAATCGTATACAGAGCGCCAAACTCCGCTTTAGTCTTCATTTGTTCTACTGACAGCACGATACTGCGATGACATTACAATTTAAATTTCGAATAGGTTGACTTGGGACATTTTTTTCGTGGTTTTTGTATTAGACCCGTCGTCCATTTATTTGTAAGTCAATGCATTTATATGATAAATAATTGCGAACCTGTGAATTGTAGACCTTTAAAATCTCAAATAACTCAACGTATCTGTTAGTGGCCTGAAGCAGGTAAGCGATTAATTAGGACTAAGTCCGGCTAAGCCTGAAATAGCACCCCGTACATCTGACGGTGCTGTGTACATTCTACATGACCCATTATCTTTCGGTGACGAACATTGTAGACTTATTAAGGAGAACCAAAACTGATGGCAGTCGTTTATCCACTAAAGCTTACAATGTAAGGGCGCCTTCAAATTGCATGCTTGTACTGCAGTGGCGCCAAAGTCACTTCAGTAATTTTTAGTTCACTATGCTTCTCAAAATATTGTATAAAATTAAACTTATTGAATGTCAGGATGTTCCACCAACACGATATTCAATTATTTATTGTGAAATTAATCCACTAGTTTATTATAATTATTAATACAAGGAACGAAGGTTCGAACCAACGTCTTCTAGCAAATCGTGTCGCGCTCTATGCCAGCTAAGTCACCGAACGAACCACGAACGGACCTTACGTATTTTTCTGTGTGCTTGTTGCAGATCTTTGCTTTTTTGGTTTTTTAACTACTTTTTTGCCGTAGCGCCATCTGTAAGAAATCTATTTCTTCACTCATGGTATGAAAGTAAGTAGTGGCGAGACTGCAGCACCACAGTGGCACCACTGCAGCACTTCTATAAGCGTCTAATTAAGGCGCCCTTACGCTTCCATATTTTTTTATTATACCAAGTAACAGGACGAATATGTCATGCGCCTGATGGTAAACGACACACCTGTCCATAACAGTTGCAGTGCCGCTCAGAACTGTAAATTACAGAGATCTGTGGGGCACTGCTCCCGTCACCTTAACACATAAGTTGAATAGTCCCATGTGCCTGTAATTTCACAAGCCCCACAACCTTCAAAACCGGAACGCCGTAATGCTCTTGGCGGCAGAAATAGTTAAGGTAGCAATACTTCCCTGGACGAACTCTTTCACAAGGAGCTTTTTTTGACATTGACACTTTGCAGTTGGCCGCTGACGGCCTTGACTACCTCAAGGAGGTCTACTGCTACGGTTTTATTTATATGCCGTACGACATTTGAGTGGAATTCCCTGCCTTCAGACCTGTTCCCTGAATGCTATAACTTGGACCTTTTCAAGGTGAGTGAATAGGCATTATTCAGGTGTGCATCGTCGACCTCATCGTCACTTTCTGCCTGCTGAGATAGAGGTACCTAATATGCGCACTTATTTTCCACATTAAAAAAACTAGGTACGTTTGGCCTGGAGGCACGTCTACGTCCCGATCTTGAAATCATTGGCGACGGCGTCTGATAGTTTTTTTGACTAGCGGTAATTCCACAAACTTATGAATTCGGTTTTTTTTTATAAAAAAGTTATCAAAGAATCTAACCTTTCAGGCCCTTTGCTGGTCGTATGTTCACGGATGGTATTGAAATGGTCCATTGGTTAAGTTACGAGGGCTATATAATTGGCATAGTCCTCAGATGCTGAGTCATGAACCTTTTTGACATGCTTTTTTTACTTTAACTAATTTTTTTATTTTCTTATTTCTTTGTTTAATGTTTGAATTTATGTATTTTGCATGACAAATGAAGCCGATTTTATATATTTCATTTTATTTATAAACCACTGGTCACATATACGTTTACTTTGAAAAAATAATGGCTTCAAATTCAAACGTCTTTTGATTTCAATTAAACGTTCCGGTATAAATATGTAAACCGTGATTCATATGAACGTTGTTATCACAATTCAACCTTTTTTAAAATTTCTCTAAATAACGTCTGTGAATATATTTCGTTATTGTCACTAAGCGACAAGAAGATTTCACAATAAGAAAATCCTATTGTTTGTCTAGATACTTCTCTCTTTACCGCTGTGGTAGATAAAGAGACAATACCGTAACTACACATGAAGTCTTACGACATCGTTTGCATTTAACTCGTAGTGTACTGTATCCGTGTTTCCATTGAATACTGTTCCGCAATTTAAAGTAATACCGCACAATTACACTGGAAAAAACGTGATTTTTTTTTTAAATGCTTTATTTGGGCAGGACATATTGAGAGACGTGGTGAAGACAGACAGAGTAAGGCTCAACTCACACTGGCGCAGAGTCAAAGCGTCGCGACGCGTCATGTTTTACGCCTATAGTATATTCATCTCTGTTTTCCTATTATTAAGGTACAAATTTGTGTTATGCAAATATAGAAACGGGCGTCCACGCTTAAATGCATCGGGCGGCTTCGCGCGTCACTTGAGCGCAGTGAGGCGTCAGACGCCGACCACACTGTGATCCGGGCGCACTAATGCGAGCGTCGTTGATCGTCGCCAAGCATTGTAGTTGAATAACAGGACGCGACGCGATTCCTCGACTCTGCGCCAGTGTGAGTTGAGCCTAAGGCGGGCGCAGTGGCAGTGCACCTAAGATCTTTGCGATTTAATGCTCTGAGTGGCACTGCACCTGTTATGGATAGGCGTGTCGCTTACCACCAGGCGCACACGACTTGTTCGTCCCGTCACTTGGTAGTATAAACAAAACTAAATGATAGCCAAAAAATGTTTATAGAAAAGTATGACGTCCTGTAACGAGATGCGTGGACGACATTGGCAAAGTTGCGAGCCGCAGATGGGTGAGACTAGCACAAGATCATGGTGGATGGCGCTAACCATGGGATGTCTATACCCAGCAGTGGGTGAAGTCGGGCTGTGGATGACGAATAGCGTAGAGCTCTTTATTCGACCAGGGAGGTACTGCCTCTGTACCTATTTCTACCGCCAAGCAGTAGTTAGAGCATTACAGCGTTTCGGTTTTGAAGTATAATTTTATTTCACTGCCACTGCACCAGTCACTCTGAGATATAACCCTCGCCTTTCAAATTTTAAATGCAATGCTATGCTGTAAAAACCAGTGAAAGTATTTATAGGTACCTCTGTTATACTTGGTTGTATAAGAATTTGTAATCATACATATATTAAATCTGAGGTTGTTATCATTGACTTACAAATAAATGGACGACGGGTTTAATACAAAAACCACGAAAAAAATGTCCCAAGTCAACCTATTTGAAATTTAAATTGTAATGTCATCGCAGTATCGCGCTGTCATTAGAACAAATGAAGACTAAAGCGGAGTTTGGCGCTCTGTATACGATTTTAGCGCCTTACAAGTGCGGACACTTTTTAGCGCGGACCCGACGTCCATATAATTGTAAGTCAATGGTTGTTATACATAAAATGTGTTATTTATACAACGCACATTTATATACGCGTTCATAATTAGACGAAAATAAAGATGTTTACAAAACTGTAACGGAATTCAGTTCAATAATGACAATTGAATTTTGATTCACAGCTAAAAAAAAGCTCCTTTGTGATATGCTTTATGACATTATAATTGACAGATTTTAATACAATACAGAGGCAGAAATTCCTTTACGATTACCTCTTAAAACAATATTACTTAAACCTTACATTGACTTTTCGTACCATAAAGTAAGCTTATTATAATGTTAATACTATGATGTTTTATTGACAGCTTTATGACTATCCATTCACTCAGTTCGTATTATGACGCGACTTAACATTAATGTAACATTGTTCAACAATATTATTTTCGAATTTATTGTCTAAATATTGATTTGTAATGGTCAAAAGTTAAGTTGAACCTATTTATTCACATAAATCTCCTTAATATTTTGTTTATTTTTTTTATTTAATAGTACACAGGAAATCATTTCTCGATAAATAAAAATACGCGATGTTTATTTCGTAAAAGTATGACAGCGACATCTATATCCTTGGCGACAGTATCAGTTGACACTAGACTATAATTCCGAATTCACAACGTGATTATCAAGACTTAGCTAGTTTTATTTATTTTTCTTCATGAAAATGGGGAAAAATAATTGAAAACAACGTAATTTTAATAGATTTTATCATTACATACTTTTCTTTTTTAAAAGTTAAAATTCTCTGTATATAAAAAACATTAAGTACCTACTTAAACATTATACTACGATAAGACGATTCGGAACATTAAAAAAGAAAGAGATGGCATTATATAATTCATATAGCGTTATTTCTTTCCTATTTTTAGTAAGGAATAGACAATATTAGGAAATCATTCGTTCTTTCAATCACTTTAGCAATAATATATTTTGATTGACATGTTTGTCATGGTAAGAATATGAATAATATTATAATAAGCTTACTAAAGTAAGTTACTAAAGTAAGCTTAGTAAAAATAAAAGCTTACATTGAAATAAGATTGTTTTAAAAAAAGTTATGGTAGGGGCCTACCAGGACCATTGAGTTGCGTAATAAATAAATATTCAATAAATCACTTATTACCCTTTGGGTATGCTCAAGAAACGTTTTGGGGTAATTGGCCACTCGCTTGAGAGGTCTCAATCGAGCTGGCAAATTAATTTTGCTTTATAGGGATCCGTGACTACGCTCCTATAACGAAGGGAAAGGAAGGGTGTGTATTTATTGCCCAATTACACCTTTAGTTCATGTATGCAATAGGAAATTGAACCTAACAGCATGATATTACCAATTTATCTGTGATACAGCAAGAGTCGCCAAAGTCGCAGGCCGTAGATTGGTGAGACCGTGGTGAATGACACATTTCTTGATATACGCATTATACTGTGACTGTGGTGACCTCCTTACACCGTCATCCCACCTTTTTGTATCGCCTCTCCTCATTCGTATCGTATCGTTTTTTCTTCTTCTACTCATATTTAAACTTAAAATTTTGAATTGTTCCAATTTACCTCGCTTCCTGATTTTGTTTCTTTCCATCGTCACTCTCCACCCGATCGCGGCAGAGAACACATCGTCTTCCTATTTTTTTAACCGTTTACCATTTTACTAAAAATCTCTTGTACAATACATACTTCAAGATCATAAATATTGTTAAAACGGGAATAAATACTTTTATAACTTGATTTATTACCATTATCCTTTACCCTTTTGAACTCCCGAATGTTAAACTCACTAAACGAGATCTGCGGTCTACTGAACATTCCAAGCGGTACCAGCAGCGGCACACGCTTTCACTAACGTAAAATGTGGATTGCAAGCTACATTACAATCTACAGATCTCCACCAGCGCCATTACACTGGCGCTCGAACAGAGATGTGCATATATAAAGAAAAAAACTACCTTCAATATCCATGACAATTGCAAATTGCGCCCGTCATCCTGAGACGTAAGTTGACAAGTCTTATTTATTTTATTTATTTTATTTCTTTATTTATATTCAGGTTACTGAGACCCATAGATACATACCTTACAGACTAACATACATAACAATATAAAATAACACTATTACTAATTTAACACGTATTTAGGTTGTCGGCGACGTGTGGCGCCATCTGGTGTCAGGCAACCGGCCACGGAATCGCCGATATAGGACACCCTTCGGCCAGAACTCCTCCTTCATGAAGGAGCCTTATGTGCCTGTAATTTCACCATCGCCATTAAACCTTCAAAACCGTAACCCAAAAATGCTCAACATTACTGCTTGGTGTCGGAAATATTTTGCACGATACTGACAAATCTCTATTGCTTGGCTTACATGCATTCTATTTTCTCATTGAGCATTCCTTTCTTTACTAATAATGACCACCATCTAGCCCTGCAGCAAAAACAGGGTCGACGTGGAGTGAGCTCGCCCTGAAGCCCGTCAAATTTGTATTGTAAGTGCTTGAAAACTCCAACGCAGACAGGAAATTCCATTCCTTTAATCGAAAACGCCTTTTATGGCCGTCTTCCAATGTAAGCAATGCGCTGGCACTATAATATCTCCCGTGACTTTACTTTCCTTTTCTACATTTTATTGCTACTTTCAAATCTCAATGTTCATAGATCTCAGTAAGAGGAATACCCTCAGAGATCTCTCGGAACTTGAACCAAGTTTACATTCCCTCATATAATTTCCCACATTAGTAATATTACGTCACCTCGTTGTGCAAAAATTAACGTTTACTAAGTCCGTAATTCGTCCTAAAATAACGTTACCTTCAAAGGAAAAAATTAGCCCTTTTGATCCCGATTATCATTTTGGTCGTCACTAAATTACTATCCAGGTTTCATTTTTCTTTGTTCTTTTTTTCACTATTGTGTTTCATTTTTCTAGGTACCAAGAAATTACATG
>NW_020654748.1:20810772-20839236 GCF_003589595.1 Hyposmocoma kahamanoa
AAAACAAAATATAACGTCACTATGACGGCAAGTCAAATTATGAATGTGCGAATTTATGTTGTATATATACTTATTACGAGCGATGTCTAGGTTAGAGCAGTAAGGGAATGCACTTAGTATGAATTTACACCCACACTTCTCATGAATTCTCAAGAACACGTCAATGCTACTATTTACATTTGCATTTCATTGTTTAATTATTATTATTGTTTTGTTTGTATTTCAATAATTTTTTTTATTTATAATTTAATCATCATTATATTCACCTGTATAATTAGTATTTTTTACCTGAAATACAGGATTCTCCTAGTTCAGGTATATGTGTTATATCTTACATTTATTCGCATAATTCGTCTTTAGTTATTCATTTGTACAATACGTTATTCAATAAACAATTTTGTTTATTATTATTTTATTTATTTTTCACGTTTATTGAATAACGAAATAAATTAGTTTTCTTTTCATTTTTCATTTCTTTTGAACTTTTATTTAGCATGAATTATAAATTGAAAAAAATTATATAGCTAAAAGCAAGTTAGTAAACGAGATTTAAAATTATTGGAGAACAGCGGTAAAGGATAATCATAAGTAAAAAATATTTTTAATGACTCCATCGTTTTCGTTCAGTGTATGTACCTTTTGACAGGTGTCAAGTGAAAAATATCCGGAATTTTTCTAAAAAATGTGATTTTTCAAAATATTTTTTTTTCCATGACCCAACATTAATAAGAATTGTTAAGTGTAGTGGGCTGTTACTAATTATTTTAAATATCGCGGCTCGACTAAAAAGTCGTTGAAAAACCAAATACAAAGACACGACAACAAGCACATAGAAAAATTCATGAGTTCCGCTGGTTCGTTACGTGGCTTAATTGGTATAGCGTCTGACACGGTATGCTAGAAGACGTCGGTTCAAATCCGGCCGGATCGAAGGAATTTTTTCTGAATGTTCGATCTTTGTATTAATAATTTTAACAAACTAGTGGAGTAATGTCACAAAAAATAATTGAATAACAATTCAAAAAAAATTTAAAATACATTTTATGTATTTATTAATGTCCTTGTTGGCAACTGATGCTATGTTTTTATATCATTATATAATGAGACAGGTATGGTAACTCTATGCAGGCGTAGCAGCGCGACTTGTATGTGTGCGCCATCGTGCGCCCCCTCCGCGCGCTGTATGCGGACGCACACATTCGCATAATAATGAATAGCGCGTGAGACTACCAGTATGCAACGCGAATGATTGCAAGATTAATATAATTGCTAGGTAAATATACCTTAGCTATTTCGATCTCTAGTAATAACTACTAGACATCCATACCTCTGCACATCAGTCAAGCCGGGTGAGTGATATTAATAATAGCGGATGCGCACTTCGGCCTTTCCACTGTCATCTATCATGTGTAATACACTAAAACTTGTGTAATTACTATATACATGTTGTTATTGTTTTCAAAGTCAAAATAATCTTTATTTCATCTAATTATAAATGCGCGTTGTACAAACAACACATTTTGTTTATAACATCCTCAGATTTAATATATGAGTACAAATTCTTATACAACCAAGATTTTTTTTGTAATATCAAGTGACGAGACCGACAAGTCGTGATGGTAGGCTACACGCCTGTCGACATACCAGTTGCAATGTCACTCAGAGGTTTAAATCGCAAATATCTGGGTCGCCCTGAGACACAAATTGACAAGTCCCATGTGCCTATAATTTCACCAGCAGAACAGAGTAGTGCTGACTTTACTGCTTGGCGGCAGACATAGGTAGAATGGCAGTACTTCCCTGGACGAACTCTTTCACAAGGAGCTCTACTGCTACTAAATGATAGTGCTATAAATACTTTTACTGGTATTGAAATATAAACTTTACTACAAATTCTCGCAATTTTAATACACACGGTCAATAGCATGACATTTTAAATTTGAAAGGTAAGGGTGCTGGTGAAATACAGGCACATAGGACTAGTCAACTTATGTCCCAGAGTGACGGGCACAGTTACTGTATGTTTGTGATTTAAAGCTCTGAGTGGCACTGCAACTGTTATGGACAGGAGTGTAGCTTACCATCAGGCGCACGACTTGTCATCCCGTCTCTTGGTATCATAAAAAACCTTTGGCCTATACAAACAATTTCTCGTTATTTTAATTAAGCACTTGGTTTCGAAAACGATGCCCAACATCCTTTAGTATCTCGAATTGCAAGTGTGGATTACACGCTCCACTTTTAAGCCTTACATTTTTATTTCATCGCCGTATAAAGCACTACGGTCGGACGTAGTGTCTGATAATTTTTTATAACAATATTAATAAAGATATTTATTTACCTACATTGAAATAACAACAATTTAGCCTTAAATAAGTTGAGTCTCAGCTGGAGCTCTTTTTCACAATTTACTTCTTTGATGATACTCGCTACATTTTATATTAGTAATAGTATGATGCATTTATAGTAGCTGCAGTTCAGTCCAGGAGAGTACTGCCACCTTACCTATTTCTTTCGCCAAGCAGTAATGTTAGCACTACTGCGTTCCGGCTTTGAAGGGTAAGGGTGCTGGTGAAATTACAGGCACACGGGACTTGTCGATGTCTCAGTGTGACAGGCGCCGTGGTTGTGCCCCTCAGATCTTTCATTTAAACCTCCGAATGACACTGCAACTGCCCATAAACAGGCGTGTAGCTTGCCACCAGCCACACGACTTGTCGTCCCTTCACTTGAAGTTATGAAAAAATATTTTTGGACGTAACTGCCATTCAAGATCTAATGCATTCTTATCAGACATTCGTTAAGTATATTCACAACTAAACAAGCGTCACCAGGCGGCACGAAATGTACACCTTTATATCATCAACCTAGCTATGATACCTGTTGACATATATAATGAATAAAATAGGGCCGAATATGGAGCTCTACGTGGTACCTAACCAGTTTAGGCTCCGAAAGCAACGTTAACATTATGACTAAGTAATTCGATCTGTTGGGTTAGTTCGTGAAAATAATTATGGCATAGAAGCTTTAACAATATAGGTACACGTAATATTACCAACAGTCACTTTTAACAGCGGTGTTTTAAGACCCTGATTGCAGGACTAGTAGCACCTCATAATCTCATAGATCTGCTAAGAATCGCTAATATGGATGAGAGGGTGACATTATATTATGGCCAATAGCGTAAGATTTCATTTGAAATTTATTTTTGCCCGTTTTTCAGCAACAAAATATCGGCAGGTGACGTAGAAAATATGTAGCGGTAGCTTACTTTATCGCATATTTGAATATCGAAAGCCATGGCCTTCTCAGTGAGTCAGTGAAGCAGGAAAGTAAGTAGTAAATGCTATAAATATTGTACCAATTTGCATTTGACTCGGCCCTTCACTCAATTACTGACCACTAGACCCTTTTGAAAATCCGTGGGTCTCTAGTGACAAAATAACGAATGCCTTTTGCCTAACTACTCCAACCCCTTTCAAGATCCCTGGAACGGTCCTAAACATGATTTTATTTCTATCATAAAGGCAAACATTATTTTGTAAGTAGCAAAATTTCAGTGCGCTTTGGATTAATCTTGGGGTAGGAAATCTTATTTGGGACATCGCTTCTACGAGCGTAGACCTCTGAGAATATACCGCAGATATAAAACATGAATGTGTATTACATTGTTACATATTTTAAATTAAATTGCATGTTTCTTCTCTCTTTCAAGCAACCCGTTAATTATTATCAATTAGAGCCTCTATGAAAACGTTCTTACTCAGTGCTTCTATCCATCTTTTGGTAAACCTGTGACAATGCTGATCTCATTCATCATCACCCCACCCTTTTATCACACTCTTTACTAGTTCCAGGCAACTTACTTTTAAAATTTGAATCGTTCTCGAATTTCCTTTTCCTTCGCTATTCTTATGTTTCTTTCGTCGTTGCTCCCAACACAATTCTCAAAACTACGTGACTAAATCGACATTCGAAACTTCTACTGTTAAATCATATAGATATATATACATGGTGAGGTGAGTATAGTGTTCAGTCTGGATTATGTTTAGTAGGGAGTGTTTTGCTCTATTTGGACTTTCTTATATCATTTTATTACTACCTTTTTTCATTTCTACTTTTAAATAAATACATTCCCTTTTCTTTCGCGTAACTATGTACTGCGTACTATGCGTAACTAGAATAAAATACAATGTATGAAACTAGGTTCTAGTGGTAGCATGCAAAATGCTGGTTCCTTTCTAATACTAATGCGGGATGAGTGGCTAGTTGTCAGGTTTTGTCGTATTATGTAATAAAAACTATTTTGTAGATTGAGCAAATGCTATTTTTCCTCTAGAATAGATCGTTCCAGCAGCTGTGTACTTTTAAATCCATGTGCGGAAGGCGTCCCTTTCGGTCCGATTTTGGGATAATCCTCAGCTAAACATCCGGCCCGTAGGCTCACGATACATGAGCGAAATCCCACATATTATAACATAAATACAAAACTATTTTGCTGGACTTTTCTCGAAGAAAGCTTGATCAAACGTTGGATTTTCCGAATCAGGTTATCTGTTGAGATTGTTTTTTGTGAGAAGCAAACTTATGTATTATTTTTGTAAATTAAAACATTCGTTCTTGTCTTATAGATGAAAACAACTAATCGTAAACGCGTATTCATACAACACGTTTCGTTTATCGTCGGGGATAGTGCAGTTACGCGCAACTAGCATACGTTATGAAGTTGCCATTTTGGTAAGTTAGTGGCCAAACCAAATCTGCGTATACGTCGTGGCAACCAAATTAACCTGATTTACTGGAATCTATTGTTATCAGTCCGTAAATAACTTAAATTATTGCTTCCTGTGCAAAATTTAAAGTCGTAGCCATTGAAATAACAAAGTAATAACATTTAAACCATATCGCCTGTAAAATTTGATTTCGTGTAGACACGCGAATATATACTTTTACTAATGCTACATACGCTTCTTTGCATTATCCCCGACGTTATACCATGCTCAAATTTAATAAATTATTATAAATTTATATACACATTCAACCAAAGTAATTTTGAAACGAAAACTTTACTATTATTCCCGCAATTTAACTACACAGGTGCAGGGTTAATAGCATGACACTTCAAATTAAATTCAACTTCATGTCGCTTACGATAAGGTGTGCTCTTGACTGTACAATTACTAAGCACGGCTTTGACTATCGAGTGAGAACAATTAACCACACAACAATGCGTTTAGTGGTGGACCCAAGCTTACATTCGAGTGCACTTGAAATAGAATTACAGCAGAAACCATTCCCCTTAGTCTCCGTTGATTCGTACCGCTCTCAAAGTAGTTCAAGCACATTACAAGTCAGTAGACACGTATAAACAAATTATTCCAGCTCTTTATAGTGATACCCACGGAAGAAAAAAAACAATAGAAGGGCCTTAAGCCTCGATGGCTATCAGAACCGCTGTCGCCAAAACTCACACTATCATAATGTTAATAAAGAAATCTTGATAATGATTGGTCATAGTTTCTAATTTAAAAATATATAACAAATCTTGGACTATTATAATTCAGAGGTTTAAATCGCAAAGATCTGAGACGCACAATACAGCGCCTGTCACACTGAGACATAAGTTGACAAGTCCCATGTGCCTGTAATTTCACCAGCACCCTTATCCTTCAAAGCCGGAACGCAGTAATGCTCACATTACTGGTTGACGGTAGACATAGCTAAGGTGGCATACTTCCCTGGACGAACTCTTTCACAAGGAGCTAAAATCTATCACAATAATTACAATGATATTTCCGAAATTAATTGGAACAACAAAACGTTACCGCTAGCTATAACGTATCATGTGTACTGTAGACTAGGCTGTACTCTTTGAGTAGGATTGCTGGCTGAACATAGGTAGTGATTATAGTTTGTATTTGGAACGCTAAGAAAATAAGGAAGGATCTTGACATATGATATTAAGAAGATTGATTTGTAACCCAAAAGTGAAATTATGTAAAAAGGTAAAATAAACCAAAGTTTAAGATGATCCCGCTTTTATATTATTAAAAGTACCTCTCGCAATGCATCTGAGCTACAGCCCTCGATTATAAATGGTGGAGGCGCCGGGTACTATTATAGTACAAACACAGTCTCCGATGCCGTGAAACTAATATAAAAAAAAAACAAGACGTGTCAAATGTCAATCTCAAAAAAAGTCACAAACCAAACCGTTTTCTCGAAGATGTTTGTTTGTGTGTACTTAGTTCTCTCACTGTTTGACATTTTTAGTTGAAAAATAAAGAGACAAATGAATTAGCATGGCACCCTATTGGAAATTATCTACAACTATGCTCGATGAATAGGGCAACTGCAGAACCCTAAAAGATGTGGTATCCTATATATAGAAAGTCTTACGAATACGAAATCTATCTACACAAAGAATAATTAAACAAAAGGGAATCAAGAACATTCACCAACCACAAGCAATTTATCCCCCTTCCGCGCAATAGAAATGTAGCTGAAATTGATTTCGCAATCTTGTTTCATACAATAACCAAGTGGTAGAGCTGGGCAAAAGACGTAAATAATTCCCGGAATAAATTCCCGTGGCCATAAACTGCTTATTGATTTAACTCCCTCTAGCCGCTATAAGTTGCCTCGGGAGTCGGGAAAAATTATGAGCAGAATGTTAAGAGGATATGCTAAGTGGGTTGTTGGCAGAGGACTGGTGGCAAATTATGTTTGTGTAAGATAATGCAAATTTTATATTTTAAAATAGAATAGCGTGGGTAATGTTCAATTTATTTTACAACCGATAATTAACAAATTAACATTATCGGTATTCTGGCAGTGTTAAAAACAAATTGCTTACAATAAAAGACCTCTTTTCTTAAAACATTATTAACATATTTAGCAGCAGTAGATCTCCTTGTGAAAGAATTCGACCAAAGAAGTACTGCCACGTTGCATACGTAATGTGAACATAAGTAGACAAGTCCCATGTACGTATAATTTCACCAGCACCTTTACCCTTCAGAGTACCTTTCAGATCTTTGTAAATAAAAACTCTGAATGGTACTGGAACTGGCGTGTTCCTTACCATCAGGCGCACGACTTGTTCATCTTATCACTTTGTATCACAAATCGCCGGTACTCGCCGATTGTTGCTCAGAGTGCGGAAGACGGAATGGTATGTCGTGCGAGAAGGCTTCTTCAAAAAAAGCAAATGTAAAATCGATTCACTAGTTATTCTGAGAAATTTAAAAAAATGTGATTAGGCTTGAAAAACAGCTCTTGCCAAATCCACTTAAGCTAAGCTTATATCCAACAAGAGACGACCGATATATAAATAAAGCCACACTCTAAGCATAAGCCCATAAAAATCCCAGCACACACAACCCTATTTGGAAAGGCATAAACATAACTTGTTGCGCCGATATGACGCGCGGGAATTCGCAGGATTTATCGGAACACGCCGGGATCTTCCTAACTGCCGCCGGGACTTTGTTGTTTTATTTCCCGGGAACTCATTTATTATGGCCTATTTGATTGGGACCAAAGTTTTTATGGGCCCGCGTTACGCACTGCATGAAAAATAATGTGATTTTTATGAAGATTACTTCTTGTTTTTACTTTGATAACATGTATAAGATGGAGTGAAACGTATCTTATAACACGACAAAAATCACTAAGTGGAAACATATACTGGTTTAAAAAAATAAAACAAATATACGAGAGATTTTAAAACAGTGACAACCCTAGTAGTAACTTTTAGATAACAATGCTACAATGTTATTACGATCTACCTCTGAAGTTTATCTCGAAGGCCGCGATTTGACCAAAAACCGCAAGACCAAATACTCGACCCAAGAAAAGTCTACACAAATAGACTTCTTTATGCGTTTTATCATCAACAAGATTTCTTTCTAAGAACAGTACTATCGTCTCAAATCAATACACTGTATTATCAAAGACAGCATTTTGAGAAAATTCGAAAGAGCGGCAAACAGGATTTTTCAATTTTTTTGAGGTTAATAAACTGAAAATACATACTTAAATAAAATAGTGAGTAACTTCATAAGTTTCTCACAGATGCGGCAAAAAATGCCGTACAAACATTGGTTTCAACGGCTTTTTTTGTATTGACAAAGAAATTCGTAAGATATTTCGTCTCGGTCTGCAACTCAATGGTGGTCCCTGCATGGCAATAGACACTGGTTCCAGCACAGTCAGATAGAAGGAATTCTTCTTCGTGTTCAATAATAATAACATTTTATTTCTTTTCACACACAAAAGCAACTTACGTGCTAATTAAATTTAATAATATAATAATTAATTAAATTCGACCTATGTATCAATAATAATAATAAAAAGATACATTTCACTTACTGCATACATTAATAAAAGCCATTTCTATTGAAAAACTAAAAAATCTTGATAACAGCTGAAAGATCCTTGTTGTAATGTTATTACAACATTTTGTAATTTCTTTTTATGTATAGTAGGAGGCAAACGGGCAGACAAGCCGCTTAATGGGAAGTGGTCATCGTCGCCAATGGACATCTGCAACATCAGATGAGCTGCCTGTGCGTCGCCAGCCTTTGAGAGCCCTGATGACAAGCCTTTTGAAGAAACCCATGCCATAGCGCAAAGGAAATACTTCAAACCATTCCACATCTTGCAAGTTCGAGGAAGAAACGAACGTGGTGCCTACTTGATCTTGAAGAAATTTGATGAATATTCTCCAAAAACATGTAAAGCGCCTTCTTAGAGAACACCGATGCAAGCAAATAAAATGATTATGAGATCACACAGTAAAACTATAACCATATTCATTTGATAATGAAAGGCGCGTGAGACTACCCGCGTTATGCAACGCGAGAGCATCGCGAGATTATGCGAATGTGTGCGTTCCATGTGCGTCCGTACACGACACGCGGCGGGCGCGCACACATACAAGCGCTGCTAAGTTTTTAGGAGTTACCATACTTCTTTTATTATACTATGGTAAAACAGTCCATAGCAAAACGATCTCCGAGTTTCAAGATATCGCAGTTAGCCAATATTTTGACACCTTTACAACGGAAGCATCTTGCGGACGACATCGACTATAATGTTCGGATACGTTATTTCGGGTTTACATATCGGGACGTAGAATATAATGTTCACGATATATTGAAAACTGAACGTTAACTTATCTTGGAAAGCAGGTAAACCAGGTAGACTAGACGAGGAGTAAAATTATAACAATAAGCCAAGTTACTGTTCGTATTATAAAGAATATTACGCTAAAAAAATTCGCAATTTCACTACTATTCTTTCACAACCTGAACGCTGTAATGCTCACAATACTGCTTAATAGGAGCGGTAGCTGTACATTCCTTTTTTTATACGTTGGGAAATGCGTTACACATATGCGGTTATGTGGGACTCCCAGGCGGGTAGCTCCTGTACCCACTAAAACCCAGCGGTCAACACCGCCGCCATAGAGAAACGACCCAGGATCCGCTGGGACATCTCGGCGGGTGGCCCACGGGAAGCGGGCCCCGGCCTTTGGAGGATGCCGCAGGATATAAGGGCACCCTCGACTTGGTGGTAAGGGTCTCCCGACCCCAGTTTACGGCGGGGGAAAAAGGTGGGCGTACTGCCGACGTCTTCGGAGCGGGTCAGCGAGGGAGTCGTTCTCTCTGAGCCGCTCCGAGGCATCTTTTGCGAAATTACGCTCTCGCAAAAAGAGACCATTACCTCCCAGCACCTCTCGCTGCCGAGCATTGCACCCACGACAGTTGGTAGCGAGAGATCTCCTCCTACTCTGGCAGTCAAGGCGTGACGCTGAGGGTCCCAAGCTGCACACTCTGCCAGGGTGTGGCGCGCCAAGTTGTACATTCCTGGGCGAACTCTTGTACGAACAGCTCAACTGGTAAGTATTGTGTTTACCAGCAAATACCGAGTTAGTGACTTTTTGTTACCGCGGCATATATTAATATGTTTCCTGTATAATTTAATTTTTGTTTTGTCTGTGATTTTGTTCTGGAATTTATTTATTTGTGCCTTTAGTGTGAAAGTTTTTGATTATGTTTTAAGCTTTTTTTTTCTGATTTGTTTCTTTTTTATGGTATCATTTGTGGTAATAAAATAAATGTATTTCCTTTCTTTTTCTTCTTCTTTCTTACTGCTCACAATGGCATGATCCAATTATGAATGGTAAGGATGTTGGTGAAAGTATAGTAGACAGGCGTAGTGACAGTGCCCCATCGGATCTTTGCGATTTAAAGCTTTGAGTGACACTGCAACTGTTAGTACAGACAGGTGTGTGTTGCTTACCACCATGCCCACGACTTGTACGGTCACTTGATTAAATAAATAAAGAAACAAAAATGTGTTTCAAAGACATCTGTATACATATACAAGTAGGAAGTTTTAGCAGCAGTAAAGCTCCTTGTCAAAGAGTTCGCCCAGGGAAGTCGTGCCACCTTACCTATTTCTGCCGCAAAGCGTTAATGTAAGTATTACCGCGTTTCAGTTTGAAAAAGTAAGGGTGCTGGTGAAATTACAGGCATAGAGGACTCGCCAACTTATGTCTCAGGGTGACAGACGCAGTGGCAGTACAGCTCAGGTCTTGCGACTTAAAGCTCTGAGTGGCAGTGCAACTGTTATGGATGGAGTATTGAAAAATGGCCTCGAGGTTCAGTTACCTAAATCATATTTTAATGACGATACCGTGAATTATGAATAAATATTTTTTATTTATTTAATTCTTCTTCCTCGTTTGCACGCCATTGTTTTCGATCTTGGGTTATTTGCATGTCGTTTCGGTTAATTTGTTTATAATAATATCATCCGCCCATCTAGCCTTTGGCAGTCGACGCTTCTGGTACTGGTCGTCGGTGTCCGCTCCAGCACTCTACTGCCCTACACTTCTCTTTTCTGGGTCAATTATTTTTACGTAATTCATACCTTAAGTTTGTTTTCCGTGCTGTTTTGAGGCTAATTTTGCGTTTGGCTGATTCTGAGGTGTTCCATTTAATACCTCATCGCAAAAAACGTTGCTCTATAACAAGGAAATCTCTAATTTGAGACCAGGTAATTGGTGTGGTTTTTTGACACTTGACATTACATCAAATGCACGTTGTTTGGTTCGAATTAACGAAGAATATTAAAAACCATAAGTTCCAGCTAACAAACTTTCCATGAAATTAAAAACTTTATTACTCAGTAAATCATCCGAGAAGCTATAGATTTCGAACGTGCAAGATTTAGTGTTGGAATGCCTGTTTTGCTGACTTAAATTATGAACTTTCCGTTCAAGTAGCGACCGCTTTTAAAACAGAAGTCTTTGGAAGTTTTCGAGCCAATAAAGACGAAAATTCGTTATGAATTGAGTTACGTTTTGGACAATTAAGAGTTATTTGGGGGTTACGCCCGTGCTCTCGGCTTATTGCGACAGCCGGGTGGAAATTATAGAAACTACAGATGGGACAACTTTGGTTGGCTGAAGAAAACCTTTCATAGATTTCTCACGAATGACGCTACGGCAAACAGTCGTTAAAAACCAGAATCAATGATCTGCAACAAGCACCTTGAACAATTCGTAATGTTTGCTGGTTCGTTCCGTAGTTCTTATGCTAGTATGGCGAAGGTTTGGGTCCAGCCGCACCACAATATGAGTTTTACTTTGTGTTCGATCTTTGTATTAATAATTATCACTATTATTCAGATTCAAACTACCGATTTTTAATTGCTATTAATTGAATATATAGAAAATAATGTAAGGTTTTTTCGTTAACCCATTAAGTAATGTTTATGTATGAGTAAATCAAAATTATCCTATCCACTTAAGACTTGATATTTATTTGCTTTCTCATGTTAGCTATTCGAGAATTTGGACTCTATCCAGAAATATAATTTACTATAGCAACCGCAACATCTTTTACACTAAACTTGTGGGTTATTATAGTCATTGTTACAGCTTTGTTGCTTTTATTGTGGAAACCCCGGGGTTCTCGGTCACAGGCGAATTTCGTCGATCTCATAACAGCCTTCGGTTTCGCGCACTTTCCGGTAACAGATTTCAATACAACTTGGCAAAAAGACGTAAATCCACGAACTCTTGAGGTCAATTTTTTTAATAAAAAAAAAGTTACAATTTATTATTATTCCATAACTATACAAGTTTAGTTATTCAGTTGCAGTAATAATACATAAAAAGAACAAACAGTTATTTTTATTTCGTAATATATGAGTTCGCGCTTGTACACAATCAGACGTCAAGTCAAGATGAGGTTGACAATAGAGCAAACTTGATTAAGACTTAATTTCAATTAAAAGACTAAAGCTTCAGCAACTTTTCCTATTTTTCAGTATTCACCTAATATAATAATTAACATTTCAGCAGTCTCTACCGTATATCTTCTTCATACTTATCAAAAAACATAGAGGATTTTAAAGTAAGGAATTTATCCTAATTTATAATATTAGACCCAAAACTATCCGAAACTGGGCGGCAGTACCCACGTCAGAAAGGGCTTATACAGCCACAAACATAATATGACCTCTGACATATTTACGTCAGCCTATAACTGACCACTACGTGACGTAGGCCTTCAGGAAATGAAGCATTTTTTACCTTATTCGGGCAAATAAAAGCCAGCTACGTTCAAGAACGATCTTTCAACCACAGGTATCATTACACCATACATGTGTTTTATGCAGAATTTCCATGATCTATATGCATATGCTTCTAAAGAGTGAAGAAAAGCGAAGATCTTCGGCAGAGTCGGCTGATGAACCTCCTGAAGAAGCTGGGGTAACAACATCCCACACCATTATGACCTTTTGTTGATTCGATTTGGTTGATTCATGCTCTTTTGTTTAGCCGATTATGTGTCTTGTTGTGTCTGCAAAAGGACGAAGTACCTCGGAGTGTCGAGGCAAATGGAGGAGGTTGCTGAGATTCCTGGAGTAGCTTGAGTGGCACGAGTAGGACCCTGCACCCACCACACGTAAAACAGACGCCTTGACGTCGATTTGCGGACACCAGCCCGTTACACCAAGTACCAAGTGGCTTAATGTGAACGACCAGACTGATCTAATAAAAAAAGCCTTTACCCTTTTTTACACCCAGTCACATTCAAAATTCACGCAAGTAGACGTGGAGTTTCGGAAACAAGCTACAAATAAAGATTTGCCAAAATCGATGCTCGAGTAAAGAAACAACCAAACGTGTTGTCCAACACTATTTGGACAAACATGCTTGGCTGTTTTATCCATTGGATAGTTGCTCTACAAAGATGTGAACATTGTTTTGTAATCTGTGCACCATTAAAGACAAAGAAAATTTATTTCCATTTAATAACTTTATGTAGTTTATGTGTCTAAAATGCTCAATTAAACGTCTTTGGTCAACTGACAGAGACCAGCGTATAGTGGATAAAATATAATCAAGCAGTTTTTATTCCCCTAGAGCACATCAATTAGTAACATCTGCTACAAACCTTTGGATTTTAGAAGGTGAGGGCAATCCACTCAAGTTATGTCAGTGTCTCATAGGGAGTTGACATAGATGTAGAGATGGTCTGGATCATTGAATTTTTGTTTTAAGAAGCTTTATGAATTTTGGAACCAAACGTTTCGAGGTTTCAAGTGAGTAAATAATAAAAGTAGACCGTGTAGTGGATGGAATCATCCCCTTCCGGTGTGACGCAATTAAGTTAACACTACTTAAGTTAATGGTCAATGGATGCGGCTAGCACAGGACCGCGATAGATGGCACAAACTTCGGGAAGCCTATACCCAGCATTGGGTGAAACCAGGCTGTGGATGACAATGATGAAGTTAATGGTCCTTTACGAATCATCTCAAATTCGCACTCGGTGTGTGTCAGCGAAGCATACACATGTCAAGCGAGCTTTGGAGTAAAGAGAAAGTTCACCATGGACTGGATCCCACTAAATGCAAAACGGAGACGTGGAACACCCAGAAGGAGATGGCGTGACGAGTTAAATATTCATATGAGATCTTGGCTTGTAACGGAGTCAAATCGCGATGAAAGGAAAAGACAGGCCTTTACCCTTCAGTGAGATAGTAGCGGCTGAAAAATGAAATGTAATTAAAATTATTAAGTTAACATTAACACTATACATGAAAGTAGAACTTACTAAAACGTACTTAGAATATCACTTTCTTTTCCTTCTTTTTAAATAAAAATATATATTCCGATCTCTGGTTATGTTGTGGAAGATATATATATATTATATAAATCTCATCTCACAACAATCGGAATATACCTGAACTTCAAGAACAAATTACGTATAAGTATTAAAACGGATCAGGCGTGTGGGCGCACTGCCGCGTGAGAGCGCTTTTTTAACAGTTTTAAGTTGTGTTAACTGCAATTGTAAAACCAAAAACCAGTCCTGTTTGGAACTATACGTCAAGATCTATTATATACTATTTACATTACCGCTTCCGCATACACTTCCGTTTCCGATTCGATTTACTTCTGACATCTCTTTCCGTTATGACACTTCCATTACATTATTAGATTAATACCTCTTCTAATATTTTATGCCGTTTACCTCAATACGTCGTTAGATAAAGTCTTTTCCAGTCTATTTATTCAAAAGTAAAGAGGTTGAAGGCGACTTATTAAAACGGTCGCTTTAAAATATGTCACGTTAGGGCGCCGGCCCCGCTGGCGTGTAAATAATGTCTGGTGGTCGCTCTGGGCCGTAAGGTGTCGTGATACCGGCGACAGAATATGGTGGATATGCCGTGACGTTGCGCTGTGGCCAGTCTGAGAGGAAAGAGGTAATTGCTAATGAAGCTAATGTAAAGCATATATAATTTCTACTGGTCGGAGTTAACTGAGGCAGTGGTGAGGTGATATAAACGGCAGAATAGAGAGAATACTCTGAAACGTAATACGGGATTCAATGACAAGTATGGCATTCACCAATGTGCCGATATAAATTCTATTTTCGGCAAATGTAAGATAGCACACATAGGTACGTAATAAATTAGTTTCCTAACCTCTTAAGACCCCTTGTAAATCAAAATGTACTTATATATAATACGTAAAATAATTCAGACTCAGACAATATTATTCGTATGATCACGTAAACACCCAGTGTACATTATATTGAAAATAACGTAGGGTATCTAGAAAAATACATTTTCACCTCACTAGCTCTGAAAGGCTTTCTTTCTCATTAGGAACCTGCGCGCAGAAGCATATTTTTCGACGCTAGCGTGGAAAAGGTTTTTGAAGGTCGAACTTGACGATGGACTGTGGTACACCTAACTTTTTCTTTCAATGAAAAACAAAACATAATAACACGTTAAACTACGCGATTTGTCGTACATTATTTATGTAATATGAACCCGTTTATATTATATTCTTATTATTGTTGACATTAATTTTTTTTTTCTTCTTTCCATAAAGGAAAAGGCAAAGGTTTTGCACCATACAGCCAAGTCTTGGTACATTATTTTTGAGCCATGTCTTCGCTTAATTGTTTCTGTAAATATGGCCGCCACAAAGAGGATAGGCAATTTGAGGCGGCGTGTTTGGATTGACTCGGGATTCCTTAGAATGGGCCGATACGGGTATGTTAGTTCGAGATTCGTATAATTTCGCGTTTTAATCTTCGATTAAAGCACAATAGCACTATCCTATTCCACTTTAAACTAGATTTCACAAAATAATTGAAAGTCAAAATAAAAACGACACTTTTCCCTCCAAAAGGCCCAGAGCGAATCTGTTGACATTAAATTGGTAACGACAACTAATTTCGATCATTAAATTATTTTAATTCGTCGAAAAAGTAAACTGATTTGACAGTTCATGTTTTTCTTTCGTCTGCCATTTTCCTCACTATAGTGAGGTGAAAAGTTGTGTGTTTGAAATTCTCGCTACGCTCAGGATTCTATTTTTGAATCTTAGAATCCTTTCCTTGCTCATTTCAATACAAGCACTCGCGTCAAACAACAACTTTGCAGCCTTGCATAACAGATAACTATTTTCATACAAAACTGAGATCATTCTTGCTTGGACCTGAAGCATGTTATTATATTTATTACATTTTAATGTAGTGGAGGGGCTAGGATAATACCTCGTGAAGGCACCTTGCACATACAACATTGAGTTTATTATAGTGTCACTCAGTCTTTTCGAATTGCGAATATGATTTTAAGCGGGTTTTATTAGTATCGAAAGAGATTTTATGGAGTATTTTAAATATCACTCGCGTACACTGGTTGTCATCAGTGTTTGAACTCGCGTGACGCGCAGTTTCAATGTAGCGGGGAGCGGGTGAGAGGAGGATAGTGTTGCCAGAATGTAATGATAGTGTTGCGTTTTGTGTGTGATGAGAAAAATACTTAAAATCGAAAGTTATTATTTAATAAATGTAATAAATAAATATAGAATAAGGGAACTGAAATGACGCACAATGGCGCAGCCATGTAGATTGGGCGTTTAGCGCTTTTCTTGTCGTCTAAATCTTAGGTGGTTATTTTTGCCGCCAAACAGTAATGTGAGCATTACTGCGTTTCGGTTTTGAAAGGTAAGAGTGCTGGTAAAATTACAGGCATATGGGACTTGTCAACTTATGTCTCAGGGTGACGGGCACAGTGGGAGTGAAAGCTCTTACTGCCGTCCACTAACTAAAACGATATTTTTTGAGATATCATAAAAAACCATAACCCAGTTTTATAATATTGAAATTGTTTAATGATATTTTTGTTTGATATTGTTATTACATTATTGCAGCTGTGCATCGTTAAGGTAAGTTCCGCTAAGTCGAATACGTTAACTAATTTTGACTGTTTATAAAAGGAATTTTGTGCTCTATTTGTTGCTATTTCAAATGGTTATTTGACCATTTGTCACTTAACCGCGTTATACTACTACTACAACTGTTTTGAACAGACGTGTCGCTTTCCACCTGCGCACGACTTGTTCCTCCCGTCACTTGATATCATAAAATAACATATCATTAGGTACTATTTCACAAAAATTTTGATTGAATAGTCATTTTTATTATCGAGAATTCTTTCCAACTAAATAAAAGGTTTTTTTTTTCATTGTTATCCGATTACGTAGCGAAAGAGATCTTCTATGATATACTCGTGTAGACGTATTATCATATTAAGTACAGTGCAGGCAATAAGTCTTCCAAAACCAACTAACTAATCGTTGAGGTAGACGCGCAAGTGTTGGCACTGGTCCACGTTAACCTGTACGTACGAGGTGACACAAGTGCCACCAATGGCCAACCGAGAGCATCCGGGGAGAATTTACACGCTGCCCCTAATACATATCTGGGCGTTAAATTCTATCCCCCGTTATTTGGGATAATAGTTATTTGGGCCATATTGATTCATTTTGGTAAATGATATGTTACAGTGGAATTTTAAATAGTGTATAGTGGTTTTTGGTATTTTCTAATAAATGGGTTAAATGTTTGAGTAGGTACATGAACTGAGTAAAAATATATTTTGGCGTTTTATACGTGTTCTTAAATGTTAAATGGTATGTAACACTTACGAGGATGGATTCAGGGACGTTGATATCTTGTTTGAACTCTGAAAAATCTGAACCGCAGTCAATTCATCAATTGTTTGGTGCGCCTGTGATGCACTCCAAGAACTCCACATAATACCAGCGCCCTGTCTGTTCTCAGCCACGGCATATAAATAAATACTAGGAAAACCCTGTGTCGCGGGTGCCATGGACACACACATAGACAACCACAAATTACACCTAAACTCACGAGAGAAATAACTGGAGGCCATACAACTATTTCTCCCGGCCCGGGAATCGAACCTGAGACCTCTGCGTGGCAGTCCTGAGTGGTTGAGTGGTGCCCATTCGGTATCTTAATTTTAGTATTAATAATTTTTTAAATACAATTAATTTAAAATTAATTGTTAGAGTCTGTGATCCGCGCTCTGGATCTTACCCAGTACAACAAATTACGTTGGCCATTCAGCGCGGTAATACTGCCAGTGTTATGGCGACGTTTGAACCAGCTAAGATTCAGAGCGGTCCTTTTTAATTGTACTAATTGGATGCAAATGACTAAGTCTGGCGAAGTGCATTATTAACTTTTATGTGACGAAGCCTGTCTGATTTATATTTGTGTCTTCTCACACAAATGCATACTCCCCTTGAAATTACAGGTAATTACAATTATTTATTGTAATTTGTTGATTTTATTGTTTGATTTTATAGCTTCACTTTGGCATCAAGTTATTATAGTTTTATTGTAACGTGAAATTAATTGTTTAAGTGACAAACTTTGTAAATGGGTAAGTAAGTTTGTGATTTAAAATAAATCGGATATAAAAAGTTGTAAAGTTTGTTAATAAATAAATAATTTAAACCTCTTGAATAAAGCGAGTATTAAATCCTATGCTAACAAATACTATCTGTGTATTTTGGTATCATAGTAGAGCCGTTCAAATTAGAAGCGCTGCCTGCGCTCGGCTCTAGTACTTCTGTAGCGCATCTACAATTTTTATATAATTTCTGACTTGACTGCAGGGTTTCTAGAACGGTCTAATTTAATCGCTCACTTGCGATAATATAAAAGATCTACCTAATCTTAGTAAAGATATAATTTTCAGCATCTCCTGAATATCTATAGTAATTGCCTGAAAGGCATTAGTACTTAGAAAGGAGAAATTAGTATTCTCAACAACTGTTTGAGATGATGCTCGCCACCGGCAGGGAGTCCATCCTCATACTTTGGAACCGAGTCGATCTCGTACTGTACGGTTTCAGGGGAGGTTCCTCTCACGTGCGTAATTAGATTGTGGAATGAACTGCCTGTCGCGGTAATCCCGCATAGAATCCTTCAAAAGGGGTTTGAGAAGGGTCTAAAGAGTTTGCAACGTGCTCGTGACGCCCCTGGTGTTGCAGGCGTTCATAGGCGACGATAACCGCTTTACATCAGGCGGGCTGTATGCTTGTTTGCTGTCTGCTTAATACAATAAAAAAATATATTTAGTAAATTATACTTAGCAACACGGTCGCCATCATCAATCCATTTATATGTCCCATTGCTGGACACAGGGATACAATAGGATACAGGGAGGCAATACTGTAAAATAGTGGTAGGGGTTTAAACGAAAAGCACTTAAAAAAGCTTGCTTTTTAACATAAGCACCAAAGCGTAAACGTAAGCGTCAGTTCTATACTCAATAATTTCTTTTTAATACAGTTGCTCAAAACGTGGTATTTTTCGCACTACAAATCGTGCTGAAAGTTGGATTTCTTTTCTTTTTTTTTTCTTTTCTTTTTTTTAAGGCTTTGGCAAAGCCATCAGCCTAAACATGAAGTTTAAATATGTTTCCGTAAATATGGCCGCCACAAAAAGGATAGGCAATTTGAGGCGGCGTGCTTGGATTGACTCGGGATTCCTTAAAACGGGCCGCTACGGGTATTTTAGTTCGAGATTCGTATAATTTCGCGTTTTAATCTTCGATTAAGGCACAATAGCACTATCCTATTCCACTTTAAACTAGATTTCACAAAATAATTGGAAGTCAAAATAAAAACGACACTTTTCCCTCCAAAAGGTCCAGAGCGAATCCGTTGGATTTCTCGCACTAGTGCTTTTTACTTTTCCAGTTTTTTTAAATTTACTGTTGTTTTAAGTCTTAAACATAGAACTAAAGAGATTGTATATTTATTTCATATTTATGTGCTTTGTGACGTAAGTCATTCGTCATTACTATACTATATCTATGGAGAGACCGCATTTTTACACCTATGAAGTAAATGCTCCTTAGTAGCGATTATGTAGAAAATAAAGTAATATAAAATAGTAATTTTAATGTGGCTGAATACTGGCAACAGTTGCCATATTGAAAAAAGTCGGCCAAAAAAAGTACTAATTTTTTTCATCGTTTACATTCCCGGCTTTTTCATTAACTTTTTTACGATTTGATTTTGTTATTGACAAAGGAATAAAATGAGGTTTTTTTTAAATACTGTTTTATTTTACTTTCAATGTAGGTTTTTCGCAAATGTATTAAAAAACGTTGTTTGATACACATGCGGATTTGTCATTTTCACTTGTCTCGAGTCTTGACCCTCGCCTCTGGCTCGGGCCAAGATGCCTCGAGACTCGTGAATAATGACTAACTTTCCGCACTTGTATCAAAAATAACTATTTCTTTTTCAATGTGCCTAAATTTCAAATCCCACCGTTTATGTTTCGTAAACAAATTAATTCGTCAATGTGAATAGTAATTTAATAAATAATAATCTCAGTACAGAGTACCAAAAAAACCGACCTCAAAAGTACGTGGAATTACGTCTATTTAGGAAATGAAACTATTTTTCCGGATTTAAATCGCGTATATTTGTTTTTTCAAACAAACCGACGTTTCGGGCCCTTTACAGGTCCCATGGTCACGGTTGACTGAGGTTGTACAGTCTTCAACCAGTTATATCTAATATTGATGCAAACCACCCCAATTTTTCACTATAGTTGCAATAGTTATTAATGAAATACCTTATTTTAATTTTACAAAGAAAAACATTCCAATTTATGCTACATTAAGTTTTACAAATTATTTTATTGAAGAATTTTTATTAAGTTCAATTTATTATTAATTAATAATAGAAATTAGAATAAACTAAAACATATTAATTAGTACTGCAGTCTTATGTCTGTTTGGGATTTTTCATTAGAGGAAATACTAGATCCCAAACTGGTGGTACGGAGAAACCATCTTCCCTGTTGAAATTAGGATGTTTTTTAATTTCAATGGCCTCTCGCAGCGTCCTGGGTAGATAACGGACTTGTGATGATGTGTAACAATCGCGAAAACCTAAGAACTCGTTACGTCTATTTGCTTTTTATTGAAATATCCCCTAGTTCGCCATTATACAAAACTTGACACTGGAGATAATAAAAATCGGTTCTCACTACTCAAAGTATATCGAGAGAAAAACGCCTTGAATTTGAGAAATAGCAAAATCAACTATTAAAGTAATTGCTCCTAAATTAAAGTTAGGCGCTATTTATAGAAATGAATCTTCATGCGTGAACAGCCACCCTTCGAGGTGGATGATTTTCTTCTAAAAGAATTGGGACCACTATGGAAGTACCCCCTTTCCAACAAAAAAAACAATCATGAAAATCGGTTCACAAATACCGAAGTTATCGCGTAACATATATACAAAAAAAAAAGAACATACAGTCGAATTGAGAACCCCCTCCTTTTTTGAAGTCGGTTAAAAATAAAACTCGTGTCTACTCATGCTTTCGCTATCAACACAACGTTGCAAATCTATGCGCTTAAACGTTTATCTAAACGATTTTTTAAGCTTCATACTAAAAAGCGTTTATGTATAAAGCATCTAAAAAAGCACGCTTTTCTAAAAAAGCTAAACGTTTAAAAAATAAGCAGTTTTTCCCATCTCTACTGTCTAATAAGTAATACTCGACCAAATTAAAAAACCTCGACAAAATTCTCAGGCGAGGGTAAGGCCATAGTCTGCCACGCTGGCCCAATGTGTATTGGGTATTTCACTCGTTTTTTTGTAGTAGTATAGCTCCTTGTGAAAGAGTTCGTCCAGGGTAGTACTACCACCTTACCTATTTCTGCCGCCAAGCAGTAATCTCAGCATTATTGTGGTCCAGTTTTGAAGGGTAAGGGTGCTGGTGAAATTACAGGCACATGCGACTTGTCAACTTATGTCTCAGGGTGACGGGCGCAGGGGCAGTGCCCCGCAGATCTTTCTTTGTTCTAAAAAAAGAGGGTTGTGAACCTTCATCGAGGTGCAGGTTTTCTTCACGATGTTTTCCTTTATCAAAAATTTCTAATTAAATTTCGCACATAAATTTTGAAAAAGTCAAGAGGTGCAAGCTCGGATTCGAACCTACGACCTCTGCTTGAGAGACGGTAGGTCAAGCCATTAGCTACCACGGCTTTTTTTAATACGTGTATTATACTACACTATACCTATCCAGTTCATTCTTTCAATAAATTTACTCTCACGTGCTAGACAGTGAACTTAAGATTAAAATAGAATCAAAATGACCCTGTTAGGATACCACAATAAAATATGAATTCTGTAAAGTTACAAAAAACATAACATAGTGGTGTTTGTGCGGTAAGTACGAAGAAGAGTACATAGGCACAACTATTCTTTACACTATAAATAAACTTTTTTTTTTAAATCATAGAAGCATTTCATTATAATTATAAGGTTGGAACACAAAAAGCAAATCCTATTAAAAGAACTGTAACTAATCCATAACTATCACAACTTCGCGATGCTCTTAAAATGATCAAAAGACTCTGAGAAATATCGTGGACGGTAAACTTTCGATGTAAATAAATATAAAAACAGATGCCTACGACTGCTATGTGCAGCGGAGTGAGAAACGAGTCGAGTGACTCGATCCACGGTTGCAGTGCCCCTCAACACATTAGGGCTGGCAGCTGAAGAAAATTATAACAACATAAAGAGAATGGCATGTAAAAACAACTATATTTCGTTTCAATCCATTTTGAACAAACAGTAAACAAACAAGTCACCGATCCGACCATTGACGGTTTGGTGATGGCCAGTTACAAATCGATTAATTGAATGAATCTATTTGTTCAATTGAGTAAACTAGAGCGGTTTTCCTTACATAAAATCCGTTAAATCGTATACGTAATGCATATTTAAAATTTCCGATATTTTAATTTTAATTCCTCCTTCAAATTCATACACTTAGATACTCGTACGATTGCGATTGAAATATTCGATTTATTAATCTATTACAAAAACGTTTATTGAATTAATCGAATGGTTTATTTCGTACAGTACTAGTAACCATAGACAAGTCATTGTAGTATAGTTGAAAAATAACCACACTTTTGGACTACCATTTTTCCAATACGATTTTACGACGCCATTCAAATTAATATTATTGGAAAAAGTGATGGATATCAAGTCAAAATGTTCGAAATATACCTACGTGAAAGTGTTTTTTATTCTATTTATGAGTGATAGCTTTAGAATTTTAACCAAACAGTTTTGTTTCCTTTTTGTTCAAAATGGATTGGAACAGACATTAGATTTAATTATTATAGTGATCGTGAAGGTCTTGATAATTGGCATGATAAACAATCGCTGATCAACCACAATGAAACTGCCATCAGATTCCGCCGCGTTGGCGAACGTCGCGCTCCGATATCGCAACGCGTACGTCCCGCCTAGTCTCGCAGGTTGCATTGTGCGATGCGTGTATGGCGATACCATGAATATTTCTGTTTTTTTTTTTTTTTTTTTTTATTGTGACTCGGCAAAATGACTGCACCGCGCCTGATGGAAAGTGCGAATACAGTCCAGAGATGAGAGTAACGGATGGAAAACACAAATATCTTCACTCCGTCACTATCATTTTGCCGGTCTGGCCAAATGCTTCTTCACACTACGTTTGAAGGACCCGATGTTATAGAGGGGAGGGAATACATGCGCCGGGAGTTGGTTCCACAATTTGATGGTTCGGCATAAAAACGAATTGCCAAACTTTTTAGTGCGGGACGGTATTGAACTGACCGTCCAACTGTGGCAACGCAGTCCGGCACGGGTGGTCCGCTGATGGAAAGGAGAGGAAGGGACAAGGTTGAATAACTCTTCAGAGCACTCACCGTGGTACAGACGATAGAATACGCAAAATGAAATGAAAATGTAGGACGCTGCAGCGGTACCGCTCGGGCGCCGCACCGCCGCCTCATAGCAACGTGTGGTCGGCTCTCACAGCTAGACTAGCGCATATTTGGGAAAAAAAAGAATATATATGTATAACTGCGGGCTAACTGCCGTGACCACAATTAGATCACCTGACCGAAACATAGGTTTGCAAATACCAATTAAATTGTATCATAGCGTATATCCCCGTTTTATAATGTTGGTCAAACATATTGACATTCAGTAACTGAAAAATTACAATATATCCGTCGTATACTCCTTGGTCAAACTGTTACCATGCTGGTCTGCCAGGCAGAGGTTCTGGGTTCGATTCCCAGGCCAGGAGAAATATTTGTACGGCCTACATTTATTTCTCTTGTGACTTGGGTGTAATTTGTGGTTGTCTATATGTATAATCCATGGCACTCGCGGTACAGAGTTTCCGAGGTGCGGGGCTATGAGTGTGTACGTTAAATCGTATAAGTAAATTAATTTAAACTTTACTCAGTCGGTATATCGTTCAAAGTTCAATATCTTTATAGCAAGTTACGACGTTTTGATTTTATATTGAAATTGTATTCAAGTAGCTGAACTACGACGAACGATTAACATCTGAACGAACAGAAAGTAACAACAGGTGTCTTCTTTAACACACATTGCGTAATGAACTTTATTTCGATCAATTAAGTTTAAAATTAACAAAACCCTCATGAAGCATTTTTACGCTAAGCTTTTGTTCGCTACTAGCGTGGAAAATTCGACCATATCGCTGTGGAATAATGTTTACTTTCGTTTCTTACAGTACATAAAATCTATTCGAGAAATAGAAAATTAAAAATATATTGAAATAAGACTTAACGATGATAGGAAATACCACCACGGGCATAGATATAGAATTTTTCCACCACTTTTTTGACCACGGATAATATTTTTCACATCATATTTGCACTCCAAAACAGAACAATACGGCATTTTTCTACGATTTTAGAGAATTGGCGCGAAAGAATTGACACAACCATACCGTACAAACAACAAAGCGAAAATGGCGGACTTATCTCAAAGTAGGCACAACTATGCCTACATTTGGCACGCGTACGACGTTAACTAACCATTTCTAATGCCTACCACTCTGTATATAACATTATGGTATACAATCAAGTATTGAGTATTGAGACATGCTACTGAAACAAATTATCGCCACAAAAACATTCTTCCAAAATACCAGAAATTTCGTGCTTGCAACCCTACAAGGCGACCTATCTTTAAAGTGCACAGCCTTAGCTCGCATCTACGATACACTGGACTTTCCTGCGTCCGCGGAATTTTCCTCAGCGAACATTTCACAAAATCAGTCCTCAGTGCTGATAATACAGTTCATAATTCAATTTACTACGCCGTCAAGGTAACGGACGTTAGCTAAATTGAGGATTGCAAGCGAAAACGCTCACAAAGACGATATGACCTAAGGAAGAAAGGGTTTAATTTCCTGTGTAAGATAAAGGTAGTTCACTTACTATAGCGTCGGATTTAAAGTGTTATGCGGGATGCATAAAGGCTTTTTAATTTCCCTTTGACGTCGTCGGACTTTTCACTTCCTTTATTTAGGTCTCGGCATTTGAGTCCTTCTTATTTAATGCCTTAGTAAGCAGTGTAGTCAACTGCAGTGTGTCAGGACCATATTTACAGTGGGTCAGCGAGGGAATTGCGTACCTTAATTTAGAAACCTGGAGATATGAACCCTACGAGCCTTATCACGCTGGCGATTTACGAGCTATTTGAAAGAGCTTTGGTGGATGAGAATTTAAAAGAAATGTACGTCGATTTAAAAATATTCAAAATTTAAATTATAATCATTGATACAAAGATCGAACACTTAAAAAAATTCCTTCGGTCTGGCCGGATTCGAACCGACGTCTCGTAGCAAACCGTGTCAGACGCTATGCCAACTAAGCCATGAAACGAACCAGCAGACCTCACGAATTTTTCTATGTGCTTGTTGTCGGATCTTTGTATTTGGTTTTCAACGACTTTTTAGACGTAACGCCATCTATGAGAAATCTATGAAAGTATTAACTCTAATTAAATTATTATTGAATATCATAATGTTTGACCACTATGTAATTTTTTTTTTTGTGAAATTACTCCACTAGTTTTTTATAATTATTAATACTCAAATCTTACGATTTTTATAAGACACGCCTATCCATAACAGCTGTAGCGCTACTTAGAATTTTAAATGGCAAAGATCTCAGAGAGACTGCCACTGCGCCCATCACCCTGAGACATAAGTTGACAAGTCCCATGTCTCTGTAATTTCACCAGCATTTAACATGATATTATAGAAAATTTAAAGATATTCGCCTACTGACTGTTCCTTCACTTTACATCTTCGACACTGCAGTTCACTTCGAATGCAGCCAAACTTATTCACGCGAACTCTTAAATCCGAGATGTTATGGCCAACTTCGTTGAAAAGCTTGTAAAACAACCTTCATGCATAACAATATTTAAATAATGGCGCCAAAAATTTATAATAATTTTCCGAAAGTACTACATAAAAAACCTTATGCTATTTCAAAATCAAATAAAATGTAATATAATAGTGTCCGAATTTTCAAATAACTAATCTATAACGCGCAATAACGAATAACAATCTTTAACTCCATTGTCTAATTTTTAACATTTGTGTGTTTATTTTTGACGTTATTCAATTTTTTTATCATACAAAGTACAAAGAATATATACGTCTATCCATAGCAGTGAGTGAATTCAGAAAGATAGCGCTTTATACCCTATGTTACATGTAGTATTTTGCTCGTCTATTGCATTGGGTGGATCGTCATCTCAAACTTATAGAGAGTTCTACTCTAGTCAGTATAAGCCAACTCCTTGACCTCCTTATACGACACGATACCGGCCTTTTCCTTTATTTGGTCTATGTAACGGACCTACAGGGTAGCCTAGGTCGACCTCTTCCCCTTTTCCGCTCGATTTTTCCCTCCAAAATAGTCTTAAAGAAGTTGTCGTGTCGCATCAAATGTCCCATCATTTTCCCGCGTCCAGACTCTATAGTATTCAGGATCGTTCTTTTTGTCGTTTGCCAATCTCAATAATTCCTCATTGGTTTTCTTTTCTATCCAACTTATGCCCTTCATCCACCTCCAGCACCACGTCTCAAAAGCTTCTCATCTATCCCTATCTCTTTTTGGGTGGCTAACCTGTAATAATTGATTAAGTTTGGAAATAAACAAATAAAAATAAAAAGTACACGTAAAATAATACAACAGTTGCAGTGTCGCGCAGAGCTTTAAATTGAGACCACATGAGAAACAACCAAACCACATGAGAGACACTGCCACTGTGCTCGGGTGGCGAGCACAATACATAAGTTGACAGTACCAGGTGCCTGTTGTTTCACCAGCAACGTTCACCCTTGCCCTTCCAAACCGGAACGCAGTAATGCTCGCGTTACTGCTTGGCGGTAGAAATAGATATGGTGGGAGTTCTTCCGTGGACGAAATCTTTCACAAGGAGCTCCACAACACAAAATAATTTTGACGTCTTGTTACATTTTACAATTATTATTATTAAAATTTACACAAATAACTTAAATAAAAATCACCGCGCTTAAATTACTGACTGGTTAAGTTCAAGTGTGCACGTCCAAGTGAGCCATGGCATTATTAATAAAACATGTTACACCTAGTCTAGTCTATTGAAGTACAAGCACAGAAATTTATATATAAATAAATGTAAATATGTTTGCATGCCTAATATTTGACCCGACACAGTGAAATTATAAAACCTGTGCTTTAACAAATAAACGAAAATTAAATATGAATTACACGTACCAAAATGTTGTGCATAGAGACAGGTCAGCAGATAAGTTATTTGGAGCGTTGTATTAAATATAATAATTATCATTTCTCATTTAAAATAAATTACTTAATAATAGTTACGAGCATTGTTCATGAAATGTGGTTTTAACTAAATGAATACGATTTTGTGGACACGCTTAAATTGGTGGAATACCGTTTCGCATTAAAACTGAATACCGTTATTTGAACATTAAAAAACCTTTTAACATTTTACTTATTTCGAAATCATAATATTTCCTAAATGTATTATTTAGTCGAGAAATGTTAATAGCTTTGAAACTGTTTCGAGTAAATGGTGAGGTTGTTACTTAATTTCGAACGTATCTTGATTTCTCGTCGTTGAACACCACATTGTTGCTATCTTATCATTTTGTCTCTCAAGAATGTTTAGTGTATTAAAGTCGTCGAGTCGACGGACACAAGTTATTCATTATTGGACTTTGTATCCAAATAAGAGCAAGAAAGATGTGAGCTTGTCATTTCGGGTGGCGGTCCGAGCGGAAGCAAAGTGCGCTATTTCGAGTATTTAAGCTTTTATTGTACTTTACCTGTAGGTATATTTAAACTTAGGGTCGAATTCTAGAACTTTACTCAATGCTCAAGTCAGGATTGCAGTGGAAACTCAAGCACTGGAAATACGACACTAATGGCAGGGACTTGAGTATGATTTCGAGTGCTTTAAACCATACTCAAATTCTGACTTGAGCATTGAGTAGAGTTCTGGAATACTGCCCTTAGTGTCTAATAAAATCTCACAGAGATTATATAAAATGAATGTGTACAACATTGACTTACAATTATATGGACGTCGGGTCCGCGCTAAAAAATGTCCGAACTTATAGGGCGATAAAATCGTATACAGAGCGTCATTCACGCTTTAGTCTTCGTTTGTTC
>NW_020654748.1:20874236-20887364 GCF_003589595.1 Hyposmocoma kahamanoa
ACTCTGTCACAAGGAGCTCTACTGCTACTAAATAATTGTTTTTAAAAATAAAACACCATGTTTAATGACTTTTTGTTTAAAATATTAAAAAAGAACCCAAAATTGTTAAATGTTAAAAAAAGAACTAATCTTGTGTAGTCTGGTGGGCTGGCTTATATTTTGCGCTTTTGTGCCTTCCTTTTCTTTATTTTGTGTATCCTTTTTGTCAAATATTAAAAATGGGACATTTTTAGTATTTTGGGGACAGCGGAATACAAAGCTTACAATCGGGACTGTCCCGCTCAGAGCAGGACGTATGGTCACATTATGTAAAGAGCACGTCAAGTTTGACACTTAAGATTTAAATTCAACTCTACTCCGCTTAAGATAAGAAAGGTTCAGACTTCAAAGTTTCAAGATTCATAAGCTCTGAATAACCAGTTTTCATATACTCATCGTATAAGTTCTGCCCTAATTGTCATAAGTTCATAACTAACGCATTTGCATTTTGGTAACTTTCGAGGATTTGCCAACAATTTTTTTTTTTCTTTGAAAAATCTTACTTACGCTTATTTTACTTAACAAGAAAACTGAAAGTATATAAGATATAAAAAACCGCTTAAAATAAAACTAAATGACCTTATTCAAAGTGCGCGAGTGGGCGCGGATGCGTGTAAATCAAACGTACGTAGACGCCCGTGGCGTTCACAGTGGCCGCGCACGCCGGGCGCGGGCGCGTCGGCTCGTGAGCCGCACATCTATTAGCTCAGTCCGCCCGTACCATTTACAGTGCTTGGTATAGCGCCTGTATGCAATTTCGCCGTGTGGATCTAACGGTTTTAGTCGCGTTGGCGAAGACGACAAAACCCGCGCGCCCCACCCGTAGCCGCTTCCGCGCCTACACTCTGAACGAACCCAATAAGATATAAAAAAACCGCTTATAGGGGATTGTAGATTTCATTTCTCTGATTTTAGATATTTTACTAACTCAAATTCGCAAAATGTCGATTACGTTAGTTAGTTAGGAATTCATGTTACCCGATGTATTGAATAAAGTGTGAGGTACCGCTGAAATTTAGAGATAAATATATCCCAACTTAAAGCGAGTCATCAAAACTGTTTTGCTAGATCAAATAATTTAGGTATTTACTATTAAATGACGGTCTTACAAGAAATAGACGAGACACCTAAGGATATTATCTAAAGAATGTGCTAATTTGTTACACGATATAATGTACACTCATATACATGAGATACCTGACCCCCCAACATGCCAAACCGACCTTTTGGTCTGAGAGCCATCTTACGTATTGAACAAAGAAAAAAATAATAATTTCAACTTTATTGTATAAGCAATACAGTGGAGTATTGCTTGAAGATGGTCAATATATTTTTAAAACCATTTCTAAATTTCGTCATTTAACTGCCAGTTACAATACTCGTGTTTCGTTAACGTTAACGTTATATTTTTAACAGCATTGTTTCACTTTTTAATGTTAACGTTGACAAAGCACAATATTTGCTCTCTAGAAATTGCCTAGGATGGGTGGGTAGACATTATTAATAAAGCGTAGGGTGAGTATGGATAAACTAACAAATCACGAAATCGCTCTGCAGTTTGCATACGATCGTGTCTTCTGTGATTACGCATAGTTCCAGGTTTCGTTCCTATTTGTCTATTCAGTTTTAATTACTTTCAAGGTTTTAGTGACTTTCAAAGTTTTCTTTCTTGTTTTAATATGCGCACTTAACGGAATTATTAAAATTACAAATTGTTGTTCTGTATGAACAAGGCTTAGACATTCCTAACACCTATCCAGACGTTAAAAACAAAAACAAAATACAATATTATACAGTCATAGCTAAATAATACTTTATTTTTAATGTGACTCGAACCATGCTTGCCTCAATTTGCAAAGCAATCCTTATACCGCTAGGCCACGACGGCCTTACTAAAGCTGCTTGAAATTTGTATTCTGTATTTCAGTAAGAACCATACATTAAAGATCAAATTGGCTTAAAAACTTTCTTAAAATGTCATTCACTAATGTGACGACCAGGGAGTTATACCAAAATAAATCTTACGGCTCACAGGTTAAATATGAAGTTTGTTTAGCAATTTTCTCCACATTTTTATGCTCAGAACCAAAAGGTCGACAAAGTCGGCTTGGGGAGTCAGGTATCTCGTGTACATGACTGTACTTTAACCGATCATATAAAATCCTGAAAACGGTCTGAGGTAAAAGTCTAAAACGAATTATTTAAAAATAAAATACAACTTAATACTTAATACATAATTTTTACATGGAGTTATTATCTTTAAGTATTACATACAGCCTGCTACATTTTGGTTTTCAACTGAAGCCTTATAGTTATTAAATTCACATTTATCCCAAAATTTGCAAATTACCCAGCGGTTTAAAGACACGAGACACGCCGACCACTGCCCCATCAGTCACCATCAAGCGCGTGTCGACGTCGGATTTGTGTCGAATGAATTTTCTAGGCTATCTATGTAGGTTCGTATATCTCACCTTAAGAAAATTTAATATCGTGGCAAACACAGAAAACGGCGCTGTTTGCATACAAATGTCAATACTTTTTTTAAATAAAGACTCGGGCGTCAAGATTATTACATGTAACCTATTGTGTCAAACCAAAACACTAATATCGAAAACAGTATTTTGAGAAAACGCTGTGTAAATGATTTTTAGGGTTTTAGTAATTTTTGAGGTCAATAACTTAAAAATATACGTTTAACTTACGTTGTACATGAGATGCTAAAGAAATCAATCTACTTATTATAATTTTCCTTTGGAAAATAACTTATTTCTATTGAAAAACGAAGAAATTTCTTTACCCTAGATAAAAGCCAAAAGATTCTTGTTGATGAAATTTCAAAACACTGAACTTTGCAGTGTTTTGGTTTAACACGCTAGTAACGTTAAATTCCTACCTCATCTGCGGTCTGAGAACTCGTTTCCAGTAATCTATTTGCCGCCCAAGGGTTAACTATATTAATTTTAAGACCTGAAATTATAAAGACATTTTAGAATTGAACGAAGGTTATTTATTCAATCACTCCTTATATCTATTTATTTATTATTTATTATTATATTAGGCACATCAACATCATATGTATTTAACAATCAACAAAAATTAGACATGAGGCTAGGACTGATACATATGACAAGTACACACGTACACAACATTCGCTGTACACTACACCATATATATTCAATTTCACGACAGCAATGCTGACATAATTACACGATGGTTTATAAAAAAATACTTTGTTAATAATTTTTTACATAAATTGAAAATTAAAAACAAAAGCGAAAAAATAATAGATTATTTATTTAAACTTTATTGTACTGAAGTACAAATGGCGGACTTAATGCCATAAGGCATTCTCTACCAGTCAACCATTGGGCCAAACAGAAAAAAAAACACAATAGGTTGGTGCTACACTTAAACAAGAAGAACAATATACTAGAAAACTAATCGATAATTTGTATGGTATAAATAAATAACATACTATAAACATGCTTGTTATACATACATAATAAACTTACATATATATATTATAATAATAAATAATATGTAATATGTACCCAAAGCAACATTATACAGTGTCTTAATTTTGACAATTGTCAAACAGATGCTTGCGCAACATGTGCTTGAAAGATAATTTGGTCTGAGCTTGTCTTACATGGAGCGGGAGCGTGTTCCAAAGACGAGCTGCACGAAGGGGGATACACATATTAATACAAATATAGAGATTAGATTAATACACATTTAAATACGCGTACAATATTATATTATATAACACTACTAGTGTTCATTTTATTATTATTTAAAATGTGATTTTAGCTTGTGCCTAAATACTGACAAACGATCAGCAAACATATCCGCATCACAAATACTTCTCAAATCATTATAGCTTCTACATATTCTATTGATAGGTGAATTGAAGCCTACATTTGTTCTACACAAGAGCAAATGCATGATCTTAGAAATAGGACATCTGGAATAATTATAAGGCACGGCTAATGTGATTTCATTCAGGATATCGAGATTGGTAATTTGGCCATTTAGGATCTTGTACAAAAAGTCCAGGTAATTCTTCGTTCTACGTGCCTTCAATTATTGGAGTTTAAAGAAAGTAAGCCTATCCTCATATGGACACCTGTACGATATACCGGGTGTGGAGAAAGCAAGGTATCTCGTGAGAGCGCGCTGAACAGACTCCAGCCTCTTCGATCCCACGCCATGCAATGGGTTCCATACATGGTTAGCATATTCAACATTACTGCGAACAAGTGAATTGTATAGAAGAACCTTTGTTGCAGTTGTACGGAAACCCTTTACATTGCGTTTCACGAAACCAAGCATCTGGAAAGCCTTCGCAACAATCGCATCAATATGGGAGTTAAACTTGAGTCCGCTGTCCACTTATATCACATTAAAGCAAACAACTTTATTTGATTTTTAATTCGGGACTTAATCACGTATAAAACATATTTTATTTACCTCAACGTTTCGGACATATTGCAACGACCATGGTCTCGAAAGGACTGAAGAGACGGGTGTCAGCATCTTCTAGCCATGCGAGTTTCCTAACTACCCGCACTTGTCTTTATTATTTATTTGTGCACTAGGATTCTCACTAGACCGACGCACAACAATCACGACAGTCGGCGACTTGTCGGGCGATACTTGATGTCGTTTACATTTGCTCAATTGAGCTTCATAATCCTAAGATCCTTTCTACAGAACGTCATCACTATAGTAAAATCGTACCTGAAGCTATTGAAATTAAAAAACACCGTAACTTCAATCGAGAAGATGGTTTTAAGCTTTCATCGTCATGGGATCCAGTTATCAGCAAATGAAAAACGACATCAAGTATCACCCGACAAGTCGGCGTATGTCGTGACTGTTGTGTGTCGGTCTAGTGAGAACCCTAGTGTACAAATAAATAATGAAGATCAAGTGCGGGTAGTTAGAAAAAATCACACGGCTAGAAGATGCTGACACCCACCTCTTCAGTCCCTTCGAGACCATTGACGTTACAAGATGTCCGAAACGTCGAGGTAAATAAAATATGTTTTATACGTGATTAAGTCCCGAATTAAAAATCAAATAATGTGTAAAAATCGTGAAAGTTTAAATCAAAGTATTGTAAACAACTTTTCCTAAAGTCTGCTCATTTTCAATTATCTCTGTTGTGTCTCGATGAGTGTCCATGACAGGTCTTTGTACGTTTGGTATTTGCTAAAAGTTAAGAACAGTGGCTTGTTAGTAATTAGCCATTATACTGTTCAACCGCCATTATCATTTTTTGGTATTCTGCTCGTCAATGGCGAGTCGATGGCGTAGTATGTTCAAACGAGATAAAAATTAAGATCTGCGTAATAATTTCCATGGAAGTTTTAGTAAGGCAACATCGACTGTTAGTAATTGAATGAATGAATATGCCATTACTGCCATTCGACTGAGACTCAACTGCCATTGCAACTAGAGTTTAACGTTAACGGAATAGCAAATATAATCATATGTAATCTCCTCGGAAGAAAAAACACAATGAAAGAGTCTTTCGACTACTATCAGAAATGATGTCGCCAAAACTCACACATTCTTAATTTGAAACACTACAAAATCTTAATATTGATTGGTAGTAGTTACAAATTTAAAAAGAAATAACAAATCCTGATTTGTTTTTTTTTTTAATCTAAATTTAAGGAGCTTTACTGTGTATTTTAATAGTAATGTCGCTCCGTAATGCTACTTAATTTATACATCTAACCTAGATTAAGACTATCTAAATATATTTTGTACAGTATTTTGGCTTCGTTCGACGACGGAACGGCCAGTATACTGTTACACCACCCAGTCTGCCGTATGTTAACTATACTGCCCAACTGTCTCCTGAGTCTCTCGGTCCGAACACATTCCATCAAAACGTGGTAAATGTCTTCAACGACGCCGCAATTGCTACAATAAGGAGTTGGTGTAATGCCCATCATAAAGGTAAACTTCTTTGAAGGAATGTGCCCAGAGCGCAACCTCAGAGTCATCACAACACCAAGTCTATTCATCGAACAGTTATCAATCCATGGAACTTCCAGTGGCTCAGGTTGAATTGTTTTGAACCCGATACCTTTTTCTTTGGATCTCTCATCAAAGTATTCTTTCCACAGCTGGTGGCAATAAATTTTAATTTTATACAAACAATCTGTATAATAGGGCAAAACAGATATCGTATCGCCAGTACAATAAGCTCGCTTAGCAAGTGAATCTACCTTCTCGTTACCAATAATGCCAACGTGTGAGGGTATCCACTGAAGTCTAACTGTTATAGAGTTATTAATTTAGTTCTCCAAAAAAGTAGTGACTATATTGCGATAAACAGAAAATTGAAAGTTTATTTTTGCACTCCAAAATACACATTAAGGCTTTTTTCTAGGATTTTAGAGAATTTGCACGAAAGAATGACACAACCATCCCATACCAAGCGTAAATGGCGGACGCTAACTAACCACTTCTACTGTATTTATTGTTCTGTGATAATCTCAATGAAGTCTCAATGGAATTAGAATAACCAGTGGTTTCATGTCAGTGGTCAGTTGGCATGGACTTTGGCTCAGAATGCCACTTGACACTTCGGCTAAAAAGATGTATTATTGAGGAGATTCTGCGCGAGTGCATGCTGAACTTGGGGACTTACATCCTCGGCGGCGAGGACGGTTTGATGTAGAGTATGTTGCTATTTTTGTTAGTCTGTAGTGTGATGAGATCATCAGTATCGCTGAGGACCTTTCCTGGCGGTGAGAACGAGAAGGTGTTTTTCGAGGCGGACGTAGAAGGCAGCAGCCACCACCATGGAATAGAAGTGATAAGAAACAGGTTAAAGTACATTTCCAATGCCTGTTTCATGAATTGGACTATTGTGAGGTATCGCAAACACAAATCGCTTCACGTATAAATCTATTTTAACTAGCCTGCAGGCGGTAGACGTGGGAGGGATTCGCCTGTGCGAAGACGACACTCTGGCGTAGGTCATGATAAAACGGAAGTCCATTTCCCGCTCACGTTTTATCAAAACACACTTCCCTCTTGATCGTTAGAATGACCTCCACTGAAGATGACGTGGTCACAGGTAGTACCTTTTTTCAGCTAAAATAATCTGTTTTTTTATAATTATGAAATACAAAGACCGAACACAAGGAACAAACCCTTTAACTCGGCAGGATTCGAACCTGCGACTATTACGGTGTCAAATGCCAAAAACTTAATGCAAAGATATTTAACAGACACATGGAAGAAATGCGTCGATGTAGTAAACTAAGTGTAGTATGAGGTTGTACGTGTTAAACTCGACCTGTAGCTTAATTGGTAAAACAATGGCGACAGAATCCCGTGGTCGCAGGTTGGAGTCTTGTCGGGTCGAAGGATGTTTTCTTTGAGTTTGGTAAGCTATCCAACCAGTGGCAGTGCCACCTAGAGCTTTAAATCGCAAAGATCTGAGGGGCACTGCCACTGCGCCCGTCACCCTGAGACATAAAGTTGACAAGTCCCGTGTGCCTGTAACTTCACCAGCACCCGTACCCTTCAAAACCAGAACACAGAAAAACTGACATTACTGCTTGGCGGCAGAAATAAATAAGATGGCAGTACTACCCTGGACGATCTTTTCCACAAGCAGCGTTTATTCGGTGGAACCGTTGAAATGTACTTATCTAATTTAGAAATTTAAACCATAGTTACAAGCCACCACAAGGATTCAAACCGCCGACCTAATTACCAGTGGCGTAGCATCGATTTCTGCTGCCTGGGGCCAGCCTTAAATCTGCTACCTTAAACTTACTACTATTTTCACGATTACAAAAGCAGTTCGTTCTGGCAGGCCCAGCTCGATCACAGTACTACAATATCTTCCCATTGAGTTTTTATGTTCGCCTGCCGTCGCCACCTATGTTGTTCGGGATATCGTGTCTAGTATTTATTTTCTAATATTAAGTATTGTTATTTCAAATGTTTAGGTTACGAATCAAGTACTTCTTATTCTTCATAGTTTTTGGCAAATAGGCATAGCCATCTACCTCTTCTCAAGCTCCAGCTGAAAATCAGCGCTATAGCTCTACCCAGCATTAAGCTGAGCTGGTTAGCCTTTTCGGTTATTATTATGAACTTTTTTTTATTAGCTTATTCTTTAATTTAAATTTAGATTAAAATTATTATTATTATTATTATTTGTATATTTATTTGTAATAGTCGAATAAATGTTTCTTTCTCTCAAGTAAAAAGAAATTGACTGGTGAGGGCATTGTGCACCGCCAGAGCCATGGCCTCCTCTGCATCCCCCACGCTTCAACACAGCCTACTACCGCTACTGTTTGATCAAAATATTGAACCTACCATCTCGTATGTGTTACAAATCGAGAAAAAACATTGCAATACGGTTAGTTTTTGTCGGTATGAAACTTGAACGCTCAAAGGGAAATACCTATGCAATCCAATGATAAGTTACAAAGCGCCAGTTATTCGAAATTCCGTCAGTCCACTGATCAAAGTGGAAACCATTGCAGCGTAACATATTTAATTTGTTTACTCCACGATTTATTTGGTCTGTGGTTTTTTTTGGTTTACCCATAGGCTTGCGCAGCTCATACACAGTAAAAGTGGCTACGCGGTTAAAATGCATGAATATTACTAGCATCAATTACTTTCGAGGACCTTGCAATATTTTTTATACTATTTGTCACTTGGTATTAGTGACGGGACGAACAAGTCATGCACCTGGTGGTTAGCGACAAGCCTACACATAACAGTCGCAGTGCCACTTACAAAGATCTGAGGGCCAATGCCACTGCATAGACATAAGTTGACAAGTCCCACGTGACTGTAATTTCACCAGTACACTTACCTTTCAAAACCGGAACGCAGTAATGCTCACATTACCGCTGGCGGCAGAAATAGCAGTACTTGACCAAATGAAAAGACGCGTGATGCGAATGAAGCTTCATTCTTGATACTTGTCTCTTAATTTTGTCGAATATTACTTATTTGACAGTAACTGTTTCGGACAGATGTCGGACGGAGGCCGAGAGTAGACCCCCTTGTCCGATGCGCACGCGTTCCGTCGTCTCACGTTGTATCAACGTACCATGTGGCACGTAGTTCCAATTTATATGTAGTACCTACAACGCAGCGTCACTGTTTTGGTGTCGCATTGCTCTAAGGGTACTCGTGAAAATACAGGCACATGGGACTTGTTAACTAATGTCTCAGGGTGACGGGTGCAGTGCCAATGCTCCTCAGATCTTTGCGGCTTAAAGCTCTGAGTGGCACTGTAACTGTTATGAATAGGTGTGTCGCATCAGGCCCACGACTTGTTCATCCCTTCGTTTGATGCCATAAAAAAAGTTGCTGAAATAAATATTTGATTATTGTTGTCTTGTCCTACGCACCCCTCCCCAATGACCTCGCTACATTGTTATTATTTACGTTAGTTATTTAAGATCAAGTATTTACTTTTACTTCTAGTTAAAACAGAAAATTTCGCCGAAGGCTGTGCCCTGGATCATTAAGATAAGGAGCTGGAAGCTTGTAACGTCTCCCCTTAGGAATACAAAGCTTATCCTTTGGCGGAAGTAGATGCCGACAGTTTGGTCACCAGAGGCTTCAACGAGGCGAACTGAAAGCTGCTTAGCGAGGAGTTCCGCCTATGTTCCCGAGGGGCCCAGGATTTCCACCACAATACACACAAAACCACGGGTACAAATTAAATAATGAATGAGGAAATGTATAAAAATATATTCCTCATTCCACATTAAAACAAATTACCATGACAACACACACAATTGATGTAAGCTTCACATAATAAGTTAATGTACAACTGGCGACCTTATTGGTATGCTACTTAGCAATAAGATCGCCAGTTGTATCCTTGCAGGCAAATCAATACAAATCTACGAGTTGGTAAAATAGTGGACAATATTGTATTAAATAATAGTTAATAATATAGTGTAATTCCTTCACAACAAAATTTTTTACAATGTTGTGACATTCCATCGCAAACAAAACATTTTTTATCTGTAAACGCTTACATGCGGCTCGTGCAAATGGCGTATTTTCAAACGCAGACGAAGCGCTGGTGACGCACGTTAACGCGATTCAAACCAAAGTTCTGTCGCAACCTTTGACACGGTCACAAATGTAGTGGCGTCGTAGACGGACATTCGTTGTACTAACGATTACGGTAACAAAGCGGCGCAGTGGCAGTTCTCAGCATTGCAACGTCGATACAAACGTGCGCCAAACGCGATTCTATCGCGCGTAAAACGCGATGCAAACGCAAGAATTTGCTTTTTGAGCCATTATGGTGCCATAAAAAATACGCCGTATGCAAAAAAGCCATTCGAAACCGTATGGCACTCAGTAACGCTCATGTTACAACTAGACAACAAAAATAGGTATGGCGACTGTACTTCCCTTGACAAACTCTTTCACAAGAAGTTCCACTGCTGCTGAAAAGTCAATTGGCATACATAATTGTCTGCTACTTCCATTCGTCCTAAATCTTTCAAGGGTTTATTGTGAATGTGTTAAATTTCTCATTTTTTGGAATATGTAAGGAAATGAAACTATTTTTTCAATGACTGACATGGGACCTGTAAAGGGCCCGTCAGTTTGTTTGAAAAAACAAATGTACACGATTTAAATCCGGAAAAATAGTTTCATTTCCAATATGTAAGAGATGAATATGTTCTATGTCAACATGTTTGAATAATTATTTTCCTTAAACACCAAAATGCAAAAGCGAAGTGCAATTTCCTATACACTGTTGGGATTTACATAGCGCCGCATAATGCCAAAATCGTACGTCTGAAATTAGGGCCACAACGGCCGGAGTCCATTAGTAGAACAAGTTCTATCTAGGTTGCCTATCTTCCAATCGCTAGCTACTAATGAACGATAGATAATGTAGAATATAAACACATGCGTACTATAAATCATTACAATGCTTATCGTCGTCTTAAGAGTGGATACCGCGTATGTGATTTATATGTAATTTTTCAGGACGAAGGTAAAAATATAGTGTAAGATATAGTAAAGTTTTCAATCTATGGCGACGTTATAGACATAACCTAACCTCCGGTTAAAAAACGTCAAAAGTCATTCATCACCTAGTTTGCCACCCTTAGAAGTGGAATATTTTCTTGAAATTTAAATGGGACCACATCTGAGGTGCCTTCTTTCCAACAAAAAAAGATCATCAAAATTGGTTCACAAATGACGGAGTTATCGCGTAACATACGTACAAAAAAATACAGACGAATTGAGAACCTCCTCCTTTTTTGAAGTCGGTTAATAAAAAGACCCCCAAAACTAGCGTCTTTTGACGTCCGTCAAAAGACTCATTATTACTATCCTCTTGGCAATACACGCACATCGTTAGAGAGCGTCGACACGGCGCGTTCGCACGGCGGCTTCGCAACGCCAGCACTGAGCGACTGCGGCGTCTTGTCGACGCTGTGCGTGTGTCGGCAATATGCTGACTCTCGTAAGACGCTAGTGTAAGGGGTCTCTTAAACAAAGAGGAAACAATATCTATGTATAGACAGTTTTTTTCACAACCAGACAAATTTTAATACTAAGCAAAGGAGTAAACTTGAGTGAAGTATCTATGTAGAACACTCAAATCAGAACAACTTTAGAAAAGTTTGTTTAGCAAGTTGGTTTTACCGGAAATCGTGTCCGGAGCCTTCTCATCTAACATCCACAGGGCTAACCGGTGAGGTACACGAAATTACATTCTTTTCCTGTACGTCTGACGCACCCTGGGCAACAATCGGCGATACGACGATAGGCAGACCCTTTCACTGCGTTAGCAAGCATTATTAGTGTGTGCCATCAATACGATAAAAAGAAGAAGGGCTAAGCCCTGGGCCATCGGGGATATCGATGGTCTAATAGACGTAGCTTTTACAATTGTAACGATGTAGAAAAGAGCGCTGGTAGCTCAAATGGTTGCTTCACAATTAAAAAAGAACATAATGGTTCGAATCCGTAAGGTAGCATTTCTAAGTTAGTTACATTTGGTAGCAGTAGAACGCATTGTGAAAGAGTTCCTCTAGGGTAGCGCTGCCACTTACCTATTTCTGCCGCCAATGTCAGCATTACTGTGTTCCGGTTTTGAAGGGTAAGAGTGCTGGTGAAATTACAGGCACAAGGGACTTGTCAACTTATGTTTCAGGGTGACGGGCGCATTGGCAGTGCCACTCGGATCTTTACAATTTAAAGCTGTAAGTGGCACTGTAACTGTTATGGACAGGCGTGTAGTGCACTTGATATTATAAAAAAAAATGTGAATATTTAATAGCAATACCTCTGGCTAACGCTAAAGGACAACATCGTTATGAAATATAAGCATGTCGAAAAAGATTCACAACCCTTGGAAAACATGTGAAGTTTCCTAATAGGAGCCCCTTGCACAGCAATGGTACGTGTAATAAGTTCAAGATAATGATTAACCAAAAATGACATTTGATCGAATGAGTTCGTCATGATGATAAATATCGAAAGGTTCGTAAATTGCGCTCCAAAATTCAAAGTTTGAACTCTCCAATAGTATCCAGCAGGTTTCATCTAATTCCCAATTTCGGCCGCGACCGAATTCAAAACGACTAATGTAACTCGAAATTGAAGTTATCTCCGTAAATAGGGTGATTCCAAACAGAGCCGCACAGGGATGTTATTAGGAACCTCGACATAAATAATATTAATAAACTGAAACCGAAAAAGTTGGAAAAAAAAATTGGATGTATCTGCAATAATCCCAATTATTTCTCTGTAAACAAGTTAATTCCTGCCAGGCTCGCTAACAATTAGAGGCGCTTGGATTTCCGTGGATTGTCGCTTCCAGAACAAATGCAAAAAGCTGTAGGTACTTCTCAATACGGTACGTAATATATATTTAATTACTCAAAATTTATTTACACCACAGCGAAAATAACATGCTAGACGCGACGATTCCCGCTTATTTGGTCTCAAACTAGGGAATTACTTATACATAGTACTCATACCGAAATAACGAAATTATACGGCACACCCAGAGCACTCAGACCACTCAGGCCAGAATCA